>NC_081393.1:3701155-3738655 GCF_030684315.1 Stegostoma tigrinum | reverse complement strand
ACGCGCTGGTGATCGCGGCGTTAACCAGCAAGCCCCGGCTGCAGACGCTGACCAGCAACGTGCTGGTGGGCTCGCTGGCGTGCGCGGACCTGCTGGTCGGCCTGGCGGTGGTACCCCTCGGGGCTGTACTGGTGGTGACGGGCAGCTGGCCCCTGGGATCGCCCAGCTGCGAGCTGTGGAGCTCGGTGGACGTGCTGTGCGTGACGGCCAGCATCGAGACCCTGTGCGCGATCGCCGTGGACCGTTTCGTGGCCATCTGCTGGCCGCTGCGCTACCATAGCTTCCTGAGCAAGGCGCGGTGCCGGGGCATGGTGTGCGGCGTGTGGATGGTGGCGGCGCTGCTCTCCTTCCCCCCCATTATGAACCGCTGGTGGGAAGCCGACGACCCCGCCGCCCAGAGCTGCTACAGGGAGCCGACGTGTTGTGACTTTATCACCAACCGGACGTACGCTGCTGTCTCGTCAGTCGTGTCCTTCTATCTCCCCCTCACTGTGATGGTGCTGCTCTACACCAAAGTCTTCCTGGAGGCTCACAGGCAGAGGAACAGAGCGCACTCTCACTCACGCCGCCGGCGCCCCTCCAACCTGCTCGCCCTGAGGGACCACAAAGCCCTGAAGACCCTCGCCATCATCATGGGAGCTTTCACCGCCTGCTGGCTGCCCTTCTTCGTGGCAAACATGGGCCAGGCTCTGCTCCGGCGGCGCCTGCCCCGCTGGCTCTTCCTGTGCTGCAACTGGCTGGGTTACATTAACTCGGCCCTCAACCCGTTCATCTACTGCCGCAGCCCGGACTACAGGCGAGCTTTCCGGGAGCTGCTCTTCCTCAAGGCCCGCCGCCGGCCGGCGGACAGAGGGCTCCCCGGGTGCCCGCCGCCAGCCTCGACTCCAGCGGCCGAGCGACGGAGCGAGTGGCCGGCGGGCCGCCGCCACGACGGGGACTGAGGGAGCGAGGGAGGGAGGGGGGGGGGGATACCTCCGCCACCCCCCGCCCCCACAACACAACACACACACACACACACACACACACACAAGGACACCGGGAGACAGAGCCCCTCCACCACCCAACCCACAGGTCAGCTCTGGAAGGGAGGGGTTGGGGGGCAAGGGGGTGAGGGACAGAGAGTGGGGGTTGAGGGGGAGTCGGGGGTTAAACAGCACGAGATAGTGAGTAAGGGAGTGGGGGCGTAGAGGGAGTGGGTGAGAGAGGGTGAGGGGTGGGGGAGACAGACAGTGTCGGGAGGGGGGGGGTGTGAGAGAGAATGGGTAAGACAGTGGGAGCCAGAGGGAGTGAGACAGAGAGAGTAAGGGGCAACAGCATGGGTGTGGGGGTGGGGGAGAAGCTGTTTGTTGCAGGGTTCGCTGCTCCTCAAGCTGCTGTCAGTCACTCACACCCTACCCCCACCCCATCCCGACTTTCTACCCACTTCGTGAGCAGATTGTAGGAGTACACTCTCAAGACAGGGGTGTGAGGGCGAGAGAAGGAGACAGTCAGGCAGACCAGAGAGATCACAATGGTGGGGGCGGCGATGGCGAGAGAGAGGGAGAGAGAGAGAGAGATGGGGGCTAGCCAAAGCAAGCTGCCAGCACAGAGCGACGACAGTGTGGGGACAGGGCTTGGGACCAGGTGCAGAGTGAGAGGGCAGTTATCAGAACCAGCACCCCCTAAAACCCACAGCAGCATGCAGCCCCATTCCCTCAGCTGGACCTCACTCGGCTTTCTGGCTCTGACCAGGATGGGTGCTGCTTTTGCCCAGGGCACAGGGAAGGGGTACAGATTGCAGCCCCCCTTCCACAATACTCCCTCCTACCACCTCTGGGGATGCCAGCCTGTGTGGGGATGTGCTGAGTGTCAGCACTGGGACAGGGAGAGATTGGGAATCTGCATCGGGACAGGGGAGTATATCGAGGAAGGACGCCCAGCGTGGAGTATTAATATGAAGAACGATGAAGAGAATCCCAGCAATGGTTCATGTTTCACATCCTGATCTCCATGTGTCCGAGAGACTGAGACAGATACCAAGCTCATGCTGTTTTCTGATGTCCATCGTGACAGAGTCAAAGAGACAAATCACCGTTATCTCTGGGACAATCTTCGTATCATTAACTTATTTTTCCACAACAATGTCACCCCTGCAATTTACAACATTAAAGTTATTTTTACAATATTCCCTGCTGAGTGGTTAGCTCAGTGTTTTCACAAGGATCTCAGGTACAAAGCATGTGGCGTTTGGGGAGGCGGGGTGCAATGTTGTTATTTCTGGGCACTGGGATCACCAGCCCCTGCCAGAAAGGTCAGGAGAGAAATGGCCTGAGGAGCTGAAGACAGTCCTGGGATTGGGGGATTGTTGGGGGGGGGGTAACTGGGAGATGGGGTAGGTCCCAGGAGTGGAGGGTTGCACTGAGTTAGATGAAGGGGACTGCAATCTCTCTGCTAACCTGGCCGCCCCACTCCATTTGCCCCCAGGATAGGGCACATGGCTTCCCAGAGACACTGACTGACAATGAAGTGAACAATCCAGCCTGGTTTACCCTCTCCCTGAGCGCTCTCTATCTCTCAGTGTCAGCACTCAGCTCTCTGCTCCAGTTAGCTCCAACTCGATCTGTCTCTCCACACCCCCACCCCACTGTCCACCACCCATACCAACCTCAGGACCCATCAATGCACCAGTCAGTGCCCTCAGGAGTGGCCGATCTTAACCTCTCACACTGACACTCTCCCTTTCTAAATGCTGGACTGGATGCCATTCTGGTCACAAGAGCTGTCTCCTTCCATGCCACAGTTCCCTCCATTCCTTCACAACACCCCTGTTCATACAGTTAGAGAAAACCTATTCATTCACAATTCCCTGCTTTTATGGTGGATACCAGCCCCACAATACTGTCCCTCTGACAGTGCGGCACTCCTCAACACTGACCTTCCGACAGTGCGGCACTCCCTCAGTACTGACCTTCCGACAGTGCGGCACTCCCTCAGTACTGACCTTCCGACAGTGCGGCACTCCCTCAGCACTGACCCTCCGACAGTGCGGCACTCCCTCAGCACTGACCCTCCGACAGTGCAGCACTCCCTCAGCACTGACCCTCCGACAGTGCGGCACTCCCTCAGCACTGACCCTCCAACAGTGCGGCACTCCCTCAGCACTGACCCTCTGACAGTGCGGCGCTCCCTCAGCACTGACCGTCTGGCAGTGCGGCGCTCCCTCAGCACTGACCTTCCGACAGTGCGGCGCTCCCTCAGCACTGACCCTCCGACAGTGCGGCGCTCCCTCAGCACTGACCCTCTGACAGTGCGGCGCTCCCTCAGTACTGACTGTCTGACAGTGCGGCGCTCCCTCAGCACTGACTGTCTGACAGTGCGGCACTCCCTCAGCACTGACCCTCCGACAGTGCGGCGCTCCCTCAGCACTGGCCCTCCGACAGTGCGGCGCTCCCTCAGTACTGACCTTCCGACAGTGCGGCGCTCCCTCAGCACTGACCGTCTGGCAGTGCGGCGCTCCCTCAGTACTGACCCTCCGACAGTGCGGCACTCCCTCAGTACTGACCCTCTGACAGTGCGGCGCTCCCTCAGCACTGACCCTCTGACAGTGCGGCGCTCCCTCAGCACTGACCGTCTGACAGTGCGGCACTCCCTCAGCACTGACCCTCCGACAGTGCGGCGCTCCCTCAGCACTGGCCGTCTGGCAGTGCGGCGCTCCCTCAGTACTGACCTTCCGACAGTGCGGCGCTCCCTCAGCACTGACCGTCTGGCAGTGCGGCGCTCCCTCAGTACTGACCCTCCGACAGTGCGGCACTCCCTCAGTACTGACCCTCTGACAGTGCGGCGCTCCCTCAGCACTGACCCTCTGACAGTGCGGCGCTCCCTCAGTACTGACTGTCTGACAGTGCGGCGCTCCCTCTGTACTGACCCTCCGACAGTGCGGCACTCCCTCAGCACTGACCCTCTGACAGTGCGGCACTCCCTCAGCACCGACCCTCCGACTGTTCAGGCAAATTTGCAACGGGACCGACCATCTGGACATTGGTATGCTCTGTATTGCTGTTGTAACTCTCAGGCTGTGAATACATTAACACTGCCTCCGTGTCTCATATGTACATCATTTTCTGTTACAGGTTATAATCCAACAGGATTATTTCACAACACATGGTTTCAGAGGCTCGCTCCGTCTCGAGGTGTTACTGCCAGAGGTAGGACCAGATGCAGAATTTCTCAGTAAATGATCAAAGGATCACTTCAATGATCAGAATATATTAAACAAACCAGGGATGCTGTTAAATCAGTTAATCTTTAATCAGTTAGAAGGTTTTAATTGATTAATATGTATATGTATATGAATATGTAAATCCCTGAATTCTTTTCAAGTCGCTGTCCTGGGAGAACGAAAGATTTTATCAGCGTAGGTGACATTTCAGGTCAGGCAATGCATGTTCGGTGTGAGGCTTTGTTTAGAATCTATTGGTGATTTGGTTTGGAGTCAGACTGGTTTTACTTCTAAAGGCAGAATTTATAAAATACCATACTGAGTGACTGTCCATAAATTGTGTGCTTTTTGAACAAAATAGAATGTATCTGCAAAAATAAATTCACCCCGTGGCGTGTGTGTGTGTGTGTGTGTGTGTGTGTGTGTGTGTGTGTGTACGTGTGTGTGTGTGTGAGTGTGTGTGTGTGTGTGTGTCTGTGTGTGTGTGTGTACGTGTGTGTGTGTGTGAGTGTGTGTGTGTGTCTGTGTGTGTATGTGTGCGCGCGCACGCGCGTGTGTATGTCTGTGTATGTGTATGTCTCTGTGTGTGTGTCTATGCCCGTGTGTGTGTGTGTCTGTCAGAGACTGTGTGTATGAGAGGGGATCTGTGTGAGAGTGCGTGCCTGTGAAGTTGAGGGAGAGAGAGAGAGGGAGGGGGAAGGTGTACGAGTGGGCGCGCGAGAGAGTGCACATGAGTGTGTACGGTGTGATGGGGTCACCTGCAGACCGACATGAAGGCGAGATCCGTGTTGAAGCCGTCCTCATGAGTACTGAACTCGGCTCTCCGCCTTTGCTTCGTGACTCTGCTTGTATCCCAACGTCCGCCTTGGGGGGTGCTTACCCGAATATCTGAGGCTCCGGGAGGGAGCATCCATGTCTAGTAATTGTTGTGCGTAAGACCATAAAACATAGGAGTGGAAGTAAGGCCATTCGGCCCATCAAGTCCACTCCGCCATTTAAATCATGACTGATGGGCATTTCAACTCCACTTCCCTGCACTCTCCCTGTAGCCCATTTAGAAATCCCTAATTGAGAAATAAAACCAGTCTGCCTCTGAAGCAGAACACACACAGTTTCGAAACAAGGTCTCACAGCTAACATGCATTGCCTGGCCTAAAATATCACCTCTCCTTTACACTGGGAAAACCTTTCGTTCTCTCGGGTCAGTGACTTGAAAGGAATTTGGGGATTTACATATTAATATACGTATTAATCAATTAAAACCTTATGCCTGTTTGGAGATTTAACAGCATCTCAGTCTTGTTTAGTACATCCTCATCAGTGGTATGACACTTTCATCTTTTACTTATAAATTCTATGCCTGGTCCTACCTCTCTCAGTAGCACCACAGGAAGGAGCGCGGCTCTGAAACCTTGTGTTTTCAAAATGACCCTGTTGGACTATAACCTGGTGCTGTGTGATCTGTAACCTCGTCCACCCCAGTCCAACACCAGCACCTCCACATCTCTCTGTTCCCACAGTGAGCACAGTGTTACCTAGAGCTGACTCAATCGTCACACCATCCCATATTTCATTCCTCATGCTGGGGGAGGGAGGGGGCACTCTCATTTCAGATGGAACAGTCTGCTTGCATTCAAGTGGCACCTTTCACACATGATCCCACAATGCACCGAAGCCCATCGAGTATTTTCTGCAGCGTACTGGCTGTTTCTACGCAGGGTAATTCGAGGCGTCAGTTCCCAACTTGCTGTAAACTTGGGAGGATGCAGGACAAAGGTGAGAGGGGAGAGGTGGGAAGGGAGGAAGAGGGTGGGTCAGGGAGGAGGAGGGCAAATGTTGCGGGGGGAGGAAGAGGGCCGGGGGAGGGTGAGGAAGAGGGCCTGGGGGAAAACGAGGTCTGGGGGGAGACGAGGGCGCGGAGGGCAAGAGGGGGAGAACAAGGATGATGCGGGGGTAGGACGAGGATGATGGGGCAGGAGGAGGGTAAGGAGGGAGGAAGAGGGTGAGGGTGAGGAAGAGGGTGATGGGGAGAGGGGGATGGAAGAGGGTGAGAGGTGTGTGAGGAGGAGGAAGAAGGTGAGGGGGAGGAAGAAGGTGAGGGGTGGAGAAGGGGAGGGTGAGGGGGCAAAGGGTGTGGAAGAGGGTGTGAGGGATGTCGAGGGTGTAGGAAGAGCGGGAGGGGGAACAACCCAGGAGGTGGGGGGGGGGGGTGACAGGGGGCTGAAGAGGGTGAGGGTGGGGTGGGTATTAGAAGGTTGAGGGTAGAGAGGTGTGAGGAGAGTGGGGGGGTGTGGACGATGGGGGTGTGTGTGAGGAGAATGAGGGTGTGTGTGAGCAGGATGAGACCGCAGTGTGAGGAGGATGAGAGGGGCTGTGTGAGGGAGTGGGGAATGTCAATGTGGTCCAATTGCCGGGAGCAGCTGCGAGGGGAGAGGAGGGGGGTACTTCATAAACATTTTCTGTTCCCAGCAATGATCTCATGCACGTTCTGAGCCAAACCCACTCAGGAGGACACGGCCCCGAGAAGCTGCGCACGTGGTGTGCTCAAACTCAGTCTGTATTTAAAAAAAACACACCCAGGCATTCTCCATCTAACAGCCCTCCCCATGAGAGATCCTGCTTTCCCCTCTATGAGTCCTGCATTGCTCCTCCATAAGGCCATCATGAATAGGAACTAGAGTAGGCCATTCAGCCCCTCCAGCCTGTTCTGCCATCCACTAGGATCATGGCTGATCTGACATTCCTCACTTCCACTTACGCAGAAACCCGTGGTTTGAGCTTCTAGGAATTCCTGTTAAATCTGCTCCAAGTGCCCAGGTACAGCTCACTGCGGGAGAACAGCTCTCCCCATTTCCAGCTCCTCAGCCATGCCCTCGCTTCCTCACCACCTCCCCCTGTCACTGGCATCAGTTGGGAACTGTCTCTGGCCCAGAGGAGACCGTCCCCCAGGTTCGTCATTCCACCCCTCACCGCCCCCCCCCCATCCCATCCCAGCCCAAGGACCAATTAACCCTCACGCAGTCTGTGCCTCCAGTCCCTCTGACTCTCCCAGAAGGCAATAAACCACATTGTTGTGGGTTTGGAGTTATATGTATGACCAGATAATGATGGCAGTTTCCTTGCCTCAGAGGCATCAATGAACCAGATGGGTTTTTCCGACAATGATTCGTGGTTGTCATTAGGCTCCTAATTCCACCTGCCACGGTGGGATTCGAACCCTGGCCCCCAGCACGTTACCGGAGTCTCCAGCTTAGCAGTCCAATGATAATACCACTAGGCCACTGCTTACAGAGATGCATTCATCCCCAGAGCACCTCTCTGCCAGCCCAGAGGGTCAGGTGCAAAGTTCCCTGTTTCCCTCTCCCTCCCACATTCCTGACTGGACAACCTCTCAGAATCCTTCTTGCAGTGTCCCTCCTCCAGTGGGAAATGGAAATGCAAGCAGCACCAAACTCTGGCTAACACTGGCAGACGAACCCAACAGGAGCCTGGGCCAGTGAGCAGGAAAGGAGGGAGGGAAAGAGTCGCTGTGGTGAGGATGAATGAACCATCTGTCCGTGCCCATGCCCTCTTCCATCAACGCTGCCTCAGCTCAGGGCTGCTGCTGCTCCACTGCTCCCCCACAACATTCTCTCATTCCCTCTACATCTCAACACCAGGAATCCAAACATTGATCGTCCGATAGACCCAGTGAATACAAACTTCAAAGAGTCCCAAGCTATGTGCTGGCTGATTTCATCTCCTGGAACCAGAGACCTGTCCCAGCCTGTCCTCAGGGATGGGTGAACATAGTCAGTGATCACACACAGGGAAATCTTTTTTCACAGTCACACAGTCAAAGTGGGCCAAATCGGGTGGGGTGGGGTGGAGACACTGCCTGGTATGTTTTGTCTGTGTGTGTATCTCTCTCTGTACCTGTGTTTGTCTCTCACTGTATCTGTGCATCACTTGTGTGTCTGTACCCATGTCGATGTGTGGGTGTGAGGGTATGAGGGTGTTTGCGTGAGAAAGAGTGAGTGTGTGAGAGAGTGTGTAAGTGTGTACATATATGTGTGTGTGTGTGTGAGAGAGAGAGACAGTGAGTGTGAGAGTGAGTGTGCGAGAGAGAGAAAATGAGCGTGTGCCCATGTCTGTGTGCGTGTTTTGCAGAGATTTACAAGAGCCTATGTCCAGTGAGCGGTCACGCCACATGGTCAGTTCCTCAGCTCTGTCCTCACCTCCCTGTGCTCCCTCGGAAATCTGCAATGAAAGGAAGACGTGGAAACTCCATTCAAACTCTTCCAACCTTGCCTGCAGACATTACAATCCATCTTCAATGTGCCATCCTTTGTCATTTTCAATCAACTTGGTCCTTGATGTCCAATGTTCAATGTTTCGAGTTGAATGTGAAGTCTTCGGGGCATATGACTGTTACAGGAGTGCGCGAGGTCAAACAAAATGAAAGGGAATGCTGTGAGGTGTTCATTTACAGTCAGAAAAAAATGTGGAAGCCAGTTTATGGCCCACAGCCACCTCCAAATTCCTTCCACCCACAATCCCCGCAGACAACTGCAAAACAGCCCAAGAGATCAACAAATTCTTCCTGAAGTTTGTCCCCTCCCTCAGATGACCAAAAGGAGCTCCCGTGTGGTCAGATGGAATGGTGCCCCAGCTCATTTCAGTTCCCACTCACGCGGCAGCTTGTTCCACACAGAGATCGTGTGGTTTGGCTCACCATCAGTCCAGGTGCTTTTTCACGGTGCTCCGCAACACTGATTGAGAAGCTTCCTGTCAAGCCCCGGAGAGTTCTGCAACCGTACAGCACCCCAGTGACCTGGAACTTCACCCTGGCACTGCCATGCTAACCAGCCAAAAACATTGCCTCCAGTGCCCTTCATGTGTACTGGCAGAGTTGCTGAGATGGCTTAACTCTGTCCTGGGCTTCATGCTACACACACACACACACACCCCTCCCCGCAACCGCTGTTTCTCTCTGGTGACAACGGACAAAGATCTAAACCATTTCAGATCACAGCAAATATTGAAAGCAGTCGAGATCAAAGGGGATGAAGGGAAGTGGTGCAATAGTGTTTCTATAATCATGGAGACCGTTCTCTCAGCTCCAGCAGGATTGGTGACTGCAGTGTAAAGGGTTAAGTTTGATTTTGCGAGATGTTAATAAGCGATTTGATATCAACACCGGGAATGTCAGAATGTCACATGATCTTGCTCTCGCAGCTACGTGGCAACACGGAGCCACGGGAAGTAGTCACTGCTACAACCCTCACCAAAGATGGTGTGTTGGGAATGACGTTGCTGAACTGGGAATGCTGAGGCTATGGGTCCAAAGCCAACCATGCGACAGTTCAGGGGAACGGAAAACCCATTTATAAATGTGGAACACACACTTCTATCATTCACGGTGCCTACAGCCATGAGCAGCCATTGTTGTGGCAAATAAAGAACCCAGCTGGTTCACTAATGCCTCTGAGTGAGGGAAATCTGCCCTCCTTCCTCAGCCTAACCCACACAGGAGTCCAGACCCACAGCACAGGCAGTGCCTCTGGAACAGCCCATTTATGGTCTATCAGGAATGGCCACAAAATACTGGCCCACAAGACCCTAAAAGCCCCAGCAAGATCAAAATCATGTGAGGACATATCACACATCCGCTGAAGGGGTGGAGACAAGGTATATCCTACAATGATTGGGCAACTGAAGGATGCCATTCTGCCCTCTATGTCCACGTCAGCTTTCCTTTGAATTTAAGCTCCAAACACCAAAAGCCTGATCCATTAAAATACCTCGGGGAAGATCCCACGGGTATCGTGTTCTATGTAGCAACTGGATTGAACACGAGCCTGGTTTCCTATCCCACAGCCACCTTGGCATCTATGTCCCCTTTACTCGATGATCAATCACTTTCCTCACAAGCCTGTTGTCAACATGTTCTGCCGGTCCACATGCACCACATCAGCAGCGTTACCCTCATCGACCCTCACTGCTACCTCTTCCAAAAAAAACACACACCTCCAGCAAGTTGGTCTTTTTTTTTACCTCTGAAGAAATCCCTGCCAGTTCTCCTGAATCCTGATGAACCCAGGATCGCATCTACATCATCAGCAGTTGGGAATCCTTTCTCCAAACACAGAGGTAGAACAGATTGAGAGTAAAGCAACAGATACAGCCATGAGGACACACTTACAGCCAGCGCCTTCTGAGGGGAATGATCAACTGGGAGAGGTTTTCAGGACAAGTTGGGGGGGAAAAGAGCATGAAAATGGGACTGACTGGTGAGCTGTTTCCAAGAGCTATCACATGGTGATGGTCTGAATGGCATCGTTCCAACGCTCCCTCAAGCAGGCAACATTTGTTTTGTGTGTGACCTGATCAGCGAGGAGAATAGGGATCAGAAAACAGGAGCAGGAGGTGACTGTTCAGTCCTACAAGCCTGTCCTGCCCTTTAGTAAGATCATGGAGGATACTGGACACTTCCCTATCCCTGGATCCTTTCCGTTGTGTGTCAGGAATTTGCTCCCACTCAGTTTTCAACCTGCTCAATGATCAAGCATGACAACACATCCATAATCACACACACCAAACAGTAACATGCCAGGGAATTCCTGGAGGCTCGGCATTCCACCTGAATTTGATCAACAAACACATTGAACTGGACCCGAGATACAAACCACTGAGAAACAGAATGGGAAGTGATAGTGACCACCCCAGCAAACCTATGCATATAAATAACAAGTGGGACAGAACACCGATGCTTCACTGGAGGCGCAGCGACCATGTTCCCTAGCAGGGTGATGAAACGTTTGTGACTGAACCCACCGGCTCGGCGAGCAAGTCTACAACCTGAGCCACAAACCTTCTCAAACACTTGAGGTCAAGTTCTTCTAGGATAGAGAATCCCTAAAAAAAAATACTGCCCAGCCTCCGAGTGAAGAAATTGCTCAGCTCAGTCTCAGAGTGATCAGCCCATATCCCCGACACTCTGCCACCACTGGCTCTCGCTATCCAGCTGCCGAATCCTTCCGACAGACCTTCCTCCATTTCCCTTGTCAATGCCCTCCAACAAGGTTTCTTAGGGCCCTCGATCACGAGGATCAGGCCTGGTCTACAGGTAGCTTCTAACATTTCCCACAGTGAAACCCTCCAAAATCCTGGGGGCAGGGAGTGATTGTGTTCGGTACAAATCTTTGTCCCTCCATCTCCCTGTTATTCAAAGACACACAGAGATGGAGAGGGAGAGGGGCAATTAAGGTCCTGGTGACTGTCGAGGAGACCTTGGAGTGCAAGTTCATAATTTCTGGGCAGCGGAGTCGCTGAACGACAGGATGGTAAAGATGATGTCTGGTATGCATACCCTTATTGGTCAGCACATTGAGTACAGGAGTCGGGAGGTCATGTTGCAGCTGTACAGGACATTGGTTAGGTCACTATTGGAATGCTGTGTGCAAATCCTGGTCTCCCTGCTGTAGGAAGGATGTTGTTAAACTCGAAAGGGTTCAGAAATGACTGACAAAGGATGTTGCAAGGCTTGGAGGATCTTGGGAGAGGCGGGGGAGGCTGGGGCTATTTTCCCAGGAGCACTGGGGGCAATAGATAGGGTAAATAGTCAAGCTGGGGACTCCAACACGAGAGGGGCAGAGGTTTAAGGGGAAAGAGTTAAAAGGGGCCTGAGGGGTAACAGTTTCAGGCAGAGGGTACTGTGTGTGTGGAATGAGCTGCCAGAGGAAGTGGTGGAGGCTGGTACAATGACAACATTTAAAAGGCATCTGGATGGGCACATGAATAGGAAGGGTTTAGAGGGATATGGGCCAAATGCTGGCAAATGGGGCTAGATTTATACAGGATATCTGGTTGGCACAGATGAGTTGGACTAACGGGTCTGTTTCCAAGCTGTATAGTTCTATAACTGTGTGTATATGATTTGTTTGTGTATCTGAACACAGTGTACCAGGTCTAAAAACAGCGTATCCTATCTTCGTGAGCAGTGACACTCTCCCCTCAGTATCTCTGAAAGAGAGTGGGGTACAGTCTCTGTGAGACAGGGTACTTCTGACAGAGTGGCACTCCCTCAGCGCGACCTGCTCAAGAGGCAGGTGTGACATTGTGGCTTGAACATTTTGCCAAGCCCTTACGTTTGTCACGTATCTGTTCTGAGACCATGAAATCTTAGTGTGCCACCCTTCCCTTACTCCCTGAGAGTGAATGTGCAATTCCCTCTGATCGGATCTGCTCGTTCCTGCTGCTATCTGGCACCACCTCATGGACAGCAGAGCTGTGAAGACTGCGTTCCGTAATTCAGTTTCCACAGCAGAGAGAGAGAGAGAGAGAGAGAGAGAGAGAGAGAGAGAGAGAGAGAGAGAGAACAGGGGGGTGCCTGTGTGTGAGGATCTCACACCTTGCAGGACAAGCTCTTTCCTCAGCTCACACTCGCACACCACCCCCACACACTCACCCTCAGGATATAAGTTCCAGACTATTTAGCTACAGCTGTTGTGAAGTTTGTGTGTTCTGGGGAGAAAGTGTTGCATCTTCCCTGTAAAAGATGTTTCTTTTTCTGTGCTGAGAGTTGAAATGAATGTCTGAACAGCAGCTCGAAGTGCAAACGCACAGACAGAGCACCTGAAAGGAAACTTTATGCATCAAACAGCCAAGTTTTACCAAGACAACTTTTCAAATTCAGCCAATCCATTGAAACCAAGCCCTTAGACACTAAAAACCTCTCAAATTTAATATCTAACGGTGTTCTACAACCTAGAATCAATCTAATTGCAAGGAAATGCATGGCTGTTCAAGGGTATAACAAAGGGGATTTTTTGGAAATCCATTTGGAAAAATCGACAGAGTCAATGGCCACTGCTTGCAGAGCTCATTGTTCTGGGACAGCGACGGCACCAGGCCTGCAGTACTCATCTGCACCAGTGTGAGGCAGTCATGAGCTGGCTCAAATCAGCACCCATGGGTCTGGGCAGTGTTTGCCACTGGGTGCACCAGTGCACACAGGTCAGGCAGACTCAGACTCAGGCAATCCCACTGGCACAGAGGCTGATGGACCAGGGCCAGGGCCGGGGCCACTGCTTGGAGATGGAGCCGGCCCATGGGGGTAACCAACTCGCTTCAGCCCAGAATCAGGGGCCGCCTGGACGCAGGACTCAGGTCACCCTGGAATCTGATACAATTCCCACCGACACCCCCTCCCAACAGCTGGAGAGTGAGAGGGAGGGAGTTGCCGTAACATGGCCAAGAGATCAACCCAGCCTTATCCAACGATTTCTCAATCCCGAGTTCCCCAGTACAACAAGCACAGAGACAGGGGCAAGTGGAATGGTTGGGAGCCAGAGGGAGGGAAGGATAGGGTTGGAGGTTGGTGGGGGGTTTGGGGTAATGACAACACCAAAATAGGAACGAGACTGCAACCCAGCTGCGCACCTCCACAGAAGGTGAGATCTGAACTAAACACTGGAGCAGGAGGAGACCATTCGACCCATCCGGTCCCCTGCACAGTCAGAAAGGCTGACTCCTATCTCCCCATGTCTCCCTGTCTCCACCCCAAACACCACCCCCCCCCCCCAGCAACACCCCACAGCCACACCAACAACTGGCAGGGACAGCCAAACCCAAGAGCAGCCAATGGGATTTGCAGATTTGGGAGCCTACCTCGGGCAGCCAATCAGAGTCAACCATCCTGCGGTTGCTATGGGGGTGTGGACGATGCTAACCAATGGGAGGCTGGGACTTGGGTTGCCGGGGCGTGTGGGAGGGTGGAGCAAGGATCAGCCAATGAGATTCCGTGATTGTGAAAGGGGGCAGGGCCAAGGGGCACCAATGGGAGAGGGCCTGAGGTAGTGGGTGTGTGTGTGTGTGTGTGTGTGGTCCTCGGAGTGAGAGAGTATTGGTGTCAGGGGGAGGGGGACAGACAGGGTCACAGACACAGGGACAGACAGGGTCACAGACACAGGGACAGACAGGGTCACAGACACAGGGATACAGCTCCCACTCACCCAGTCTTTGGGACAGTTCCCAGTCTGTGGCTGCTTCCCTGTTTACAGTTACCATGGAGACCAGTCCACAGTGTGTCAACAACACAGCTTCCCTCTCGGTTTTCCATGAGACTCCACTCCTGTCCCTTTCTCAGGACAAAATCTCCAACGATGCTCACGACAAGGACACCAGCCCCGACAAGATGTACCTTGGAGCCCGAGGTGGGTGAGTGGGCTGATTTGGGGATTGGGGTGGGGGAGGGTAACTTTCTGTCCCCACCGACACCAGCCACAGATGGTTCATTTGTTCCACACAATCAGACTGTTAACAAGCTCAAACCGAGACAGACTGCTGTGGGGCTGGAGATTAATGTTCCCCGGGCTGGGGAAACTGCAAAAAATGGTCTATGTCACGGTCCCAGGCATACCCCGGACCCCTCAGTACTAACCGTCCGACAGTGCGGCGCTCCCTCAGCACTGAACCTCCGACAATGCGGCGCTCCCTCAGCGCTGACCCTCTGACAGTGCGGCACTCTGTCAGTGCTGACCCTCCTGCTGTGTGTTTGGCCTGGCACTTATTCTAACTGTTCCATTACAGAAACCTCCTTGAATTCCCAACAGAAAAGTTCACCAGTCTGCCTCTCCTTTCCAAACCCATGTCACTTTCCCCACAGCACATCCTTGTCTCCACCACATCCCCACTGTCACCCTGACCATCTCTGCCTCCCTCCTGCCCCTTCTTCACGATCCCAATCGTGTTCCCCTCCCTCCCCTCTCTCACTGCTCTCCGGGGAAGGAAGCTTCTCTGAAATTCAGTGTATCCCTTCTTCTCCCAATATGTTGATGGCATGTTTGTCGCAAACTTTCCCTAGGGAAGGTGGAAGCTGGAGGAGCTGAGGGGTGGTGGCCCAGTCTTGGACTCCAATGAGGAATGTGGGGCTGGTGTTGCGGGGGTGTAAGGAACAGCCCCCAGACCCTCGCCAGAGTCCTCGCCGCTTCACCTTGACCATAGCTTGTCTGGAAATCTGGCTCACAGTCTGGGAGCAGCTCCCCATTGTCTGGGAGTGCAGCAGTCAGGAAGCTGGCGGGGTTGGGTTGGGGGGAACGGGTGAGTGTTCGGGGTGGCCTGGCAATGCACTCGGAGGTTGTAGGGACGTAACGTTTGAGCAGAGGGCCGGGAGCCTGAGCAGTGAGACACACACACACACGCACACACACAGTGGGGTGCTCAGACAGACCACGCCTGCTCTGGGATAGAAGGCAGCTGGTGTTTCAGGCAACAGGGACTTTCTCCAAAGTGTCCACGTCTCAGTGTTTTTGACTGAGGACTCGGTCGGTCAGCCCTCACGCACCTACTCGACCCTGCAGTCACACTGTGTCTCATCTGTTTACCCCCTGAACTCCACTTGGAGTCAAAGTAACAGCCCTTTAGTCCAACTCATCCATGCTGACCAGACATCCCAATGTGACCTCGTCTGTATATGGCCCATAGCCCTTGAAACCGTTGCTTTTCATAAACCCATACAGATGCCTTTTAAATGTTTAATGCCTCTTCCTCTGGCAGCTCATTCCATACACGCACCACCCTCTGCGTGAAAAAGTTGCCCCTTTCACCTTCAACTGATGCCCCTCTAGTTTTGGACTCCACTACCTTGGGAACAAGACCTTACCTATTTATCCTATCCACGCCCCTCATGATTTTATAAACCTCTACAAGGTCACCCCTCAGCCTCCGACAGTCCAGGGAAAATAGCCCCAGCCTATCCAGCCTCTCCCTGTGGCTCCAACCTGCCAACCCTGGCAACATCCTTGTAAATCTTTTCTGAACCCTTTCCAGTTTCACAACATCCTTCCTACAACAGGGAGAGGAGAATTGAAAGCAATGTTCCAAAAGTGGCTCTAACCAATGTCCTGGACCAACTGCAACATGACCATCCCAACTTCCATACTCAATACACTGACCAATAAAGGCAGGAATTCTGAATCCCTTCTTCACTATCCCTATCTACCTGTGACTCCATTTTCAAGGAATGATGAACCTGCACTCTGAGGTCTCTCTGTTCAGCAACACTCCCCAGGACCTTACCATTAAATGTATGTATCCTGCCCTGATTTGCCTTTCCAAAATGCAGCACCTCACATTGATCTAAATTAAACCCCACCTGCCACTCCTCGGCCCATTGGCCCAATACTGACTGCTTTGTTCCATTCCGAGTCCCCTTAATCTGCCATGCAAGGAACATCAGGAGCTGGTTCCTCACAGCACACGACAGCTTGAATCCAGGCTGATAACGCCACGTGCCCCAGTCGGGTTGCACTCTTGGACCAAGATTGTTGGTGACTTTTAACTTGACTTGGCATCTTGTCCCATGGGCAAAAGACACAGAACGTCTGCGAGAGGTGCAGCCTGTTCCCTGTCCCTGCCTCAGATCCTGGAGGATAAAATCCTATCTTCACAGCACTCCATGGCTCTGACCGTGAGAGGGACAGCTCTTTGGAAAGATTTCCATTCCTTGCTGTCTTCCTGTGACTATTACACAACTAATTCCTTGTCCTACAGTACCCCAACAACAGGAGACACCTGTCAACCCTGCCTTGTGTGATCAAAGATATCATTTCATTGGAGAAAGTTCAGGATGTGGACGAGGATGATCCTCGGTACGGAGGGTTTGTCTTATGAGCAAAGGCGAAACAGGTTGGGTGTCCGCCCTCTGGAGTTTGGATCAAGTGAAACGTCGAGGGGCTTGACAAGGTCAATGCTGAGAGGGTGTTTCCCCTCGTGGGAGAGTCTAGGACCAGAGGGCAGGGGTGGGGGTGGGGTGCAGAGTGCTTGTCGACATTGAAGACTGAGATAGAGAGGCTCTCAATCAGTCAGGAAACGGAGATGGGGGCGGGGCAGTGGGCGGAAAGGGTAGCAAAGTGGGTGTGAGGAATGTTGGATCAGCCATCAGCCATGATCCTGTTGAAGGGCAGCGCAGGGTTGAGGGGCTGAATGGCCAGCTGTTGCTCCGGTTTCTTGCGGTCCCTCTAGCTATTCGCTATTTCAACACCATCGTCCCTCATTCTCCAGAACTCGAACAGGCAAAGGCACAGTCTCTTCATTCCATGCCTGTAAATATCCCGCACGACAGTCAACGGGGGGCTTTCCCAAGGCCTTCAGAAGGTGGAAATAGTGCGGAAGGGGATGAGGAAAACGGCAGAAGACTGGTTCTCGGTTTGTGCAGTGAAAATGAGCTCATTGACCCCCTGCAGGGGAAACCGCTGCGTGATATTACCATCCACCCATTGCAACGATGGTCCGAGGGACCACTGTGAATCGAGGGCAGTGTGTGCCTTTCCCCGAGACTGAGTAGCCAGAGGTGAACACGAGAGACTGACTCCCTGGTACCTGTGTTGTTTGCAGAGTACTATGCGGAGGATGGCCAGGTCTGGACAATGTCTGTAGTCAGGAAGGTTCAGCGGCAGATGCTGACCGAACCCACGCGGTGCCTGGAATATTTATCGGTGCTGGGACAGCCCGAGTTTAACAGGGCAGCGACCGCCCTCATCCTGGGCAGGGAGAGCATTGCTATTGTGGAGAACAGGGTGAGTCTTCCTGGGAAAGGTTTGGTTGGTTCAAACCGTTTGGCAGGGCTCACGCTGGCAGTGGTGGTCACCTGTGTGTACGTGTGTCTGTGTGCGCGCACCGGTCAGTGTGCACGTGCGTCTGCCTGTGTCTGTGTGCCTGTCAGTGAGCATGTGCATCTGTGTCTGTCTGTGTGTGTGTGTGTGTGTGTGTGTGTGTGCCTGTCAGTGTGCACGTGCATCTGTGTCTGTCTGTGTGTGTGCCTGTCAGTGTGCACGTGCATCTGCCTGTGTCTGTGTGTGCCTGTCAGTGAGCATGTGCACCTGTCTTTGTGTGTGCCTGTCAGTGTGCATGTCTGTCTGCCTGTGTCAGTGTGTGCCTGTCAGTGAGCACGTGCATCTGTCTGTGTGTGTGTGCCTGTCAGTGTGCACGTACGTCTGCCTGTGTCTCTGTGTGCCTGTCAGTGAGCATGAGCACCTGTCTGTGTCTGTGGGTGTGTGCCTGTCAGTGTGCACGTGCATCTGTGTCTGCCTGTGTCTGTCTGTGTGTGCCTGTCAGTGAGCATGTGCATCTGTCTGTGTGTGTGTGTGCCTGTCAGTGTGCATGTGCGTCTGCCTGTGTCTGTGTGTGCCTGTCAGTGAGCATGAGCACCTGTCTGTGTCTGTGGGTGTGTGCCTGTCAGTGTGCATGTGCGTCTGCCTGTGTCTGTGTGTGCCTGTCAGTGAGCATGAGCACCTGTCTGTGTGTGTGTGTGTGTGTGTGTGTGTGCCTGTCAGTGGTGCACGTTGCTCTGCCTGTGCCTGTGTGTGCCTGTCAGTGTGCACGTGCACCTGTGTCTGTGTGTGCCTGTCAGTGTGCACGTGCATCTGCCTGTGTCTGTGTGTGTGTGCCTGTCAGTGTGCACGTGCATCTGCCTGTGTCTGTGTGTGTCTGTGTGCCTGTCAGTGTGCACGTGCATCTGCCTGTGTCTGTGTGTCTGTGTCTGTGTCCCTGTCAGTGTGCACGTGCACCTGTGTCTGTGTGTGCCTGTCAGTGTGCACGTGCATCTGCCTGTGTCTGTGTGTGTGTGCCTGTCAGTGTGCACGTGCATCTGCCTGTGTCTGTGTGTGTCTGTGTGCCTGTCAGTGTGCACGTGCATCTGCCTGTGTCTGTGTGTCTGTGTCTGTGTCCCTGTCAGTGTGCACATGCACCTGTGTCTGTGTGTGCCTGTCAGAGTGCACGTGCGCCTGCCTGTGTCTGTGTGCCTGTCAGAGTGCACGTGCATCTGCCTGTGTGTGCCTGTCAGTGTGCATGTGCATCTGTCAGTGCCTGTGTGTGTGTCTGTCAGTGTGCACGTGCATCTGCCTGTGTCTGTGTGTGCCTGTCAGTGTGCACGTGCATCTGTCAGTGCCTGTGTGTGTGTCTGTCAGTGTGCACGTGCACCTGTGTCTGTGTGTGTGTGCCTGTCAGAGTGCACGTGCGTCTGCCTGTGTCAGTGTGTGTGTGCCTGTCAGTGTGCATGTGCATCTGCCTGTGTCTGCGTCTGTGCGTGCCTGTCAATGAGCACGTGTGCCTGTCTGCCTCTGTGTGAGTAAGGGAGAGAGACTGTTGTGGATGTCTGCAATAACTTGGAGCTATGTTCCTCAGTGCACAGAGAGCTGGAGTTTGAGCCCTGGGGAGATTTTCCCACAAGGGTCCTGGGAAGCTCCCTGGTGAGGGAGGGGGACCTCACCCTCTGCCCATTGGGCATAGAATTGGGGCACACACCTTGGGCTGACCACACTGTCCCTCCGTCCCCTCTCTCTGGAAAGGACCCTCTGTCAATACCTTGGCAGTTCTCTGAGTGGTCCTCTTGGGGATGCTGCAGGCCGCCATCACAAGGCAGGTTGGGAGGCACTGCTGAGGCCCTTCTCGTGACCTCCCACTGGGTGCCATTGCAGGGAGATCGCATACTCCCTGGGGGTGAAAGACACGTTGCCCACCCCTTACCCCGAGCATAGGCTCTGGGGGTATGTGGGGTGGGTACAGCAGGCTGGATGCACAGGGTGATGTTGGGAGGGGGGCTTGTTTGGGTGTTTGAGGGTGGGGAGAGAATGACACTGCGAGATGTTGAAGGTTCCTCTCATTATTGACCACCCGCATCCCCCTTTTCTCTCTCTCTCTCTCTCCCCCACCCCTACCCAGGCCGACAGTATCCAGGTTCCGGGAGCAGATGCAGCCCTTTTCATGGCCGCACAGTTTCTCAAGCAATGGTTCACCATTACTCACCCTCGGCCAACCACTGTCTACATCTCGGAGCCCTGCTGGGGTGGGTCATCCTGCAACACTCCTGCCACCCACCCTCCCCACCCCCAGGGCCAACGCTGTCCTGCTTCCCCCACCCACCCCCCCTCCAGGGCCAACAGTTTCCTGCTCCCCCAACCACCCCCAGGGCCAATGCTGTCCTGCTCCCCCACTCACCCCCCAGGGCCAACGCTGTCCTGCTCCCCCCCACCCAACCCCAGGGCCAACGCTGTCCTGCTTCCCCACTCACCTCCCAGGGCCAACACTGTCCTGCTCCACCCCCAGGGCCAACGCTGTCCTGTTCCCCCCCACCGCCACCCAGGGCCAATGCTGTCCTCCCACCACCGCCTCCCCAGGGGCAACACCTTCCGACCCATCTCCCTCCATCCACCCACCACCCCCCCCGCCCCCGGGGCAACACCTTCAGTTCCATCTCCACCCACCACCCCCTCTGCAGGGGCAACACCTTCCAACCCATCTCCCTCCATCCACCCACCCACCCACCCCTCCCCCCCGGGGCAACAGCTTCCTGCCCCCAGTGTTCTTGCCCTCCCCCCCTTTCTCATTGGGCCCCCTCCACTCTTCCAGATGCTGCTCACAGGGGATTTCCCCCATCCCCACCCCCTCCACACCACCCACCACTCACCCTCTGAACCACCCCCATGGACTGGGTGTGGAGCACCCTCCTCCCCCACCTACCCGTCCCCCTCCCTCAGCGTTGGCCTGACCCAGAGCCCAAGATCTCCACTACTCAGAGCGAGCACCCGCCAGTCCCAGGCTGCAGTCCCACTCCTGGCCAGAGAGAAGCGCCATCTGTCTTGGGGTGGGGTTGGGTCACGGGGCAGCCCATGCTGGTCCTCCTGGGTGTTCATCACAACCACATTCCCACCCTTCCCCCCATGAACTGCCACAAACCAACAGCAACCCCCCGGTAACCAGGCATCCTGGCATTTCTGCTGTGGGATCTTGCTGTGTGCATGCGCACACATACTTCTTCCTGTCATAATCACATTCCCAAACCAAATGTGCTAACCCTTACCCTAACCCCCTCAGGCCGCTCCAGGGACGTGCTGGGCGCTACGTAAATTCAAGGTGAGCCTGTGCGTTCGCGAGATTCCCCCCCCACCCCCCCCAGCTCTGGTGCCACACCGGTGGAAGTGGGCAGGGTCCCAGGCTTTGAGCCAGAGCAATGATGGTGCCCAGGTACCCGGTGATGGACGTTCCTGGGGTTGGCAGGGCAGGGGGTGTGGTGGGGTATCCCTGGGCCAGGACTGACAGGACAGAGACTGTGTGGGCCCCGTGTGGGAATAATCTCCCCGTCTCTGCTTGTGTTCCCGGCAGAGTCACACACATTCGCCTTCCACGGAGCTGGCTTCACCGATATCCGTCATTACCAGTACTGGGACAGCGAGAGGGCGCGCCTGGCCATTCCACAGTGGCTGCAGGACATGGAGGTATCTGACCCTGGGTAGTGACAGGGGCCCCGGCAGGCTGACGGAGAGAGGAGTACAGACATAAACTCCCCCCCACCCACACACACACACACACACACACACACACACACACACACACAAACACACACACACACACACACACACACACACACACACACACACACACACGCACTGAGACTGGAGAATGGGACGCTTCATCCAACAGGGAACAGAGAGTCATGCAGCATGGATACAGGCCCTTCAGCCCAACCAGTCCATGCTGAACATCATCCCAAGGTAAACTAGCCCCACCCGCTTGCTCCTGGCCCACGTCCCTCCAAACCTTTCCTGTTCATGTATTTATCCGAATGTCTATTAAACATTGTAACTGTACCGACACACACCACTTCCTCTGGAAGCTCGTTCCACACGCAAACCATCCTCAGTGTGCAAAATTAACCTCATGTCTTGTTTTAAAATCTCTCTCCACTCACTTTCAAAATATATCGCCTGTTCTTGAGACACCCAGCCAGGGGAAAAGACACCTATCATTAATCTTCTGTATACACCTCATGTGCTCCAGTGAAAAAAGGTCCCAGCCCTTCCCAAACTCAAACCCTCCATTCCTGGCAGCATCCCGGTAAAGAGATGGTAAGGACTGTGAATGCTGGAGTCAGAGATAACGTGGTGTAGAGCTGGATGAACACAGCGGGCCAGGCAGCATCAGGGGAGCAGGAAGGCTGACGTCTCAGGTTAGGGTCCCTCTCCAGTTTAACAACATGCTCCCTGTAACTGGGCGAGCAGAACTGGTCACAGTACTCCAGAAGAGGCCTCGTCAATGTCCTGTACAACCTCAATGCCACTTCAGTGACAAATGACCCTCCCTCCCTGCCCTAACCCCAGCCCAAGTTAGATTCCTGACTGAACGTCTCAACCAAAGTCCCAGCTCTCCCCCTCCACCATCCCCAAATCCCTGTGCCTGGGGCAGTGAGCTGTATGGAACTGGTCTCCATCCTGTCCACCTCCCCAGGGATGGTGCAACCCAGATGGAGGGATGAGGTTTGGGTGGGGGTGGGGATGGGGGCGTTGTGGGGAATGGATTTGGGTGGATCTCAGGAACGGAAATGGATTTGAGAGGGGGGGTGGCAAAGGGGAGTGCAGAGGGTGAGAGAAACAGTTGAGAAGGTTATTTGGTTTAAAAGCGGAAACCTCTCACTAACAGTTGGCCAGCTGGTCACACCAGTTCATTGTCCCCTTTGTGGGTGGTGGAACTGGAAACTGCTGACCCTTACACTGTTCAATACCAGCCCTCAACCCTGCCTCGGTCCGTCAGACCTGAAAGGCAGGGCACACACTTCCACAACACCTTCCATTCACTTCCTGCTCATCCCGGCCCTCTTCTTCACCCCCACCATCGCAGCCTCACCCCGCAACCACCCACACAGCCAGCAGCTCGGAAGGACGGCTATGGGCAATGGCCAAGCACAAAGAGGGAGGGACGTTCCAGGTTTTGTGTGAGGAAGGAGAAACCCCTTGCCTCCTCCGAAGGGGGCAGAAAACGAGTTGGGCAGCCCCTCGAGAGACGCCAGCTCATGGGGCTGCAGGGAGGCACTGGAGGGGAGGGCGAGCGTGCCAATGGTTCAATGGATGGTATGGAAATGGGGGTGGGGGGGAGACTGGCTCCTTTGGTGTGAGAGAGCTTGGCTCACCGTGTTTGGTCAGGCTTGGAGAATGTTTCAGAGGGACTCAGAGCATGGCTTTGTGGGGAGCATCCTTGGGGGCGTGGTGGGGGTGGCAGGGGGCGGCGATGAGCGTTGGCCAAGCCCGCGCCGCGCACACGTCACCTGTGTCTCTGCGCACTTTCTCCAGAACGCTCCGGAACATTCCATCATCGTATTACACATTGCAGCTCACTGGCCGTCAGCCACGGATCCGACCCCTGCCGAGTGGAAGGAAATCGCCGAGGTCATGAAGGTGAGGGGTCAAGGCAAGACCTCTTCAAAAGTGCCCCACCACCCCCACCCCCTTCACCCCACTCAGAATGGCAGTGCCCCTGACCGAGACACAAATGGAGATGTCAGGAAGAGGGAGGGCATGGCCAATGGGCTGTTATCACCAGAGGATTCATTCAGTGACCCAGGTCACATTCTGGGGGCCCAGGTTCAAATCCCACCACGGCAGATGGAAGAATTGGAACTCGATAAAAAAATGTCTCATGGTAACCATGTAACCAGTGTCAATTGTTGGAGAAGCCCGTTCTGGGTCACTAATGAGATGGTTAGAGCATTTAAAGGACTCTTGGATAGGCACATGGTTGATAGTAAAATGAATGTTACGCGGGTTCATTGGATCTTAAAGTAGGATAACAGGTCATTGTGTGCCAAAGGGCCTGTACTGTGCTGGACTGTTACATGTTCTATGTTCCAACTGCAGATTCAGAGATAACACAGTGCGGAGCTGGAGGGACACAGCAGGCCAGGCAGCATCAGCAAAGTTCAGAAAACGTCAGCCTTCCCACTTCTCTATTGCTGCCTGGCTTGCTGTGTTCATCCAGCTCCACACTGTGTTATCTCTGGGTCACTCACGTCATTAAGGGAAGGAAATCTACCACCCTTACCTGGTCTGGGCTCCGTGTGACTCCAGACCCACAACAATGGCCCCTTTGGTAACTGAGGATGGGCAGTCAATGATGACCCTGCCCATGACAGCCCACATCCTGGAGACAAATTAAAAAGGAGAGGGGGTGCTGCACTGTCGCAGCAGGGACAGGAAACAAAGGTCCCCTCACCTTCAATCCATCAAAAGATGTCCAGTCATTCTCACTGGCTGACGCCCCTTGCCCTGAAAGAGTTAACTTGGTAGCTTTGCAATCGCTTTGCCCCTGGGAGGAGCTGGTCAGTTTAACCTCACAGTTTAAGCTCATCAGGTCTACAGGGTACAGCATGACAGTGCAGACTGAAAGCCTGTTACAGAGAAGGTGTAATTGCCTTTGACCTCCTGACCTTTAGAGCAGAGGCTAGCAGGGCAGAATTCGGCCATTCGGCCCATTCAGTCTGCTCTGCCATCATGCCATGGCTGATATGCTTCTCAACCCTGTTCTTCTACCTTCTCACTGTAACCATTAAACCCCTGACTCATCAAAACCCTGTCTGACTCTCTCTGTCCGAAACACACGTGATGACCTGCAGAGTCTTGGGGAGTCCCACACATCCACCCACCTCTGGCTGAAGGCATTTCTCCATGTCTCGGTCCTGAAGGGTCATCCCTTTCCTCCCAGCCCGTGCCCTCAGGCCCTAGTCTCTCCCAGTGGTACCATCTTCTCCTTGTCCACTCTATCAACATGGTTGACTAGTGGAGATAACCTGTTACCTCACCCTTACCAGAAGAACCAGATCGCTGGTCCTCACCTCACTGCTTTGTCCTGTCTCAGACTGCACCACCCAAAACCCCCAAGGCCCAGTCCCCATCTCCAGTCATGCATGTGTAGGGCCTTTAGGAAGGCCCGAGGCTCCTTCTGATGGAGCTGAGCATATTGACCCACATGAATCCAGCGGCGTGAACCTTTCAGCTGGGACTCTCCACTGGAGAAGCCGGGACCCTGTCAAAAGGGAGATTATGACAGAGGGGTCTCTCCCCACTTGGGCTGACTATGTAAGAACATAAGAAATAGAAGCAGCAGTAGGCCATCTGGCACCTCGATCCTGCTCCCCCATTCAATAAGATTGTGGCTGATGTTCTCCACCCTCTCACCATAACTCTTAATTCCTTCACTGTTCAAAAATCTGTCTTTGCCTTAAAAACATTCAACAAGGAAGCCTCAACTGCTTCACTGGGCAGGGAATTCCACAGAATCACAACTCTTTGGGTGACGAAGTTCCTCCTGACCTCAGTCCTACACCTGCTTCCCTTTACTTTGAGGCAATGCCCTCGAGTCCTTGTGGAAACAACCTCCCTGCCTCCACTTTATCTATTCCCTTCATAATCTTATATGTTTGTATAAGATTCCAACTTCATTCCTCTGAGTTCCAATGAGTATAGTCCCAGTCTACTCAGTCTCTCCTCATAAGCCAACCCTCTCAGCTCTCGAAACAACTGAGTGAATGTTGCCCTCCAATGTCAATCCATTGTTTCTCAAGGAAGGCGACCCAAACTACAAATGCCAGGATTTGGCTAAGAGATGCAGCTGGGGGTTGGGAGAGAATGTCTTGATTTGGGGTGAACCTGTTGCGGAATTGGAGCCAATGCTGGATTTTGATCTGGAATTGTCGGGCCACACGGTGCGTGAGTGGGAGAACAGGAGTGACCAGACTGACGTTGTGGAGGGTCAAGGGGAGCTTTCAGCTGCCCGGTTTCTCTGGGGCAAGGGTGGGGCATGGGGGGCGTGGCACGAGAGCGGGCGGAGACAGTGTGACAGAGAAACCCTTTCCGAGGGGATCCACACAAACACTTTTCCCCCTCTTGACCTCGGGGGCCCTGCTTTCCCTGTCCCTGCGAAGGTGGATCCTTCCTGTGGAATCCCAGCCCCCTGTTAGCGGACGACAGACGATTCCAGGACCGCTGACCATCATTGATTGAACGTCGTTTGTTTTTCTTTGCCCCCCACCCAGCGGAAGAATCTGTTCCCTTTCTTCTTTGTAACATCTCTGGGCCTGGCGAGTGGAGACCTGCACAAAGATGCCTTTCCCGTCAGGCACTTTGTCACTGAACGCTTCGAACTCTTCTGTGCCCAGTCCTTCTCCAAGAACTTTGGCCTATACAGTGAGTGGACTCAGAGGGGCCAGACACAGGGAGGGGAGCTCGGTCGGATTGCGAATCTCACGGGGCGGGGGGGGGGGGGGGGCAGCCCCATCCAGAATTCCACACGAGCTCCACAGGGTCAGCGCTCAGAGAACGCCTCCCTCTTACTGAAGGGACACCATCTCCCACTGAGGCTTGGCTAACGTCTCTCGCCCAGAGGGGCCTGGTCATTTAACACATTCAAGACCCAGCCTTACATTTGTCACTGACTAGGGGGATGGGGGGGGAGCAAAATCGCAGTGGGGGGGCAGTGCGTGTGAGGTGATGGGGGAAAATGGACAACTAATTACATTTGATGCCACAATGACATTGAACAAGCTGAAGGGGCTGAATGGCCTCTTGCTCTCTCTGATGATCCCCCACAATGGTTCTAGTCGTAGACAGTGACAGAGAGCACCGTTCTCACGTTGTATGCTGTCCTGACATGGGAGGGGTTAGTGGAGCTCGTGTGTGAAGGCTGAAAGGGAGAGATAGCATAGGCCCAGGAAACAGCAGATACATGGGAACACCATCGGCCCCAAGTCATTATATATCACTGTCCTCTGTCGCCGGGTAAAAATCCTGGAATTCCCTCCCTCAAGGGCACTGTGGGTCAACCCACAGCACATGGACTGCAGTGGTTCAAGAAAGCAGCTCACCCCCACCTTCTCAAGGGGCAACTAGGGACAGGGCAATAAATGCTGGGCCCAGGCAGCGAGGCCCACATCCCATGAGTGAATCAAATAAATTTGCCATCACTGGTAGAGTTGGAGAGACCCGTGTGGATCATATTGAAGACTTGGTCTTCTGAATGGTCCATCTTCAGGGAGAGGGTAGGCCACAGGTCAGCAGTGGCTCCCATCCCCACTGCCCTGTGCTGTCCCCCACTCTGCTGCCTCTCCTACCCAGAGTGCCCTGCACCCAACCCACCTGCCCATTCCCAACACCTTGGGCCTTTGCTCGGCATCATTCCCAAAGCAATCGAGGATTTGCAGGCCGGGGCTGTTTGGTGACCAAGCCAAGCCTTTGTAAAGTCGCTGCACAGTTGATGTCAGCAGAAACACATCAGCAGGGGTCACTATAAATCTGATTAAATACAGGGTCAGCATGGAAGTGAGGGAGGAGATTCTGGAGTTTACAACAGCTCCATCAGAACCATGGGAAAACAGAGAATTAGGAACATGCTCCACCAGCCAGTCTCATCATCCCGTTTGGTTTTGTCCTGTCCCCACTTTCTCCCAATCCCCTTTACTCCCTGCAGGTGGAAAAACTGGATCTAACCCCTTCCTGAAATAACTGAAGGGAAGCTTGAGAGAGAGAGGGGGAGGAATTGGAGCAGGACGGAGATTCCCATGGGAGCTGTGAGAGATGGGCACACGGAAGGACATGGGAAGGGTTTGAAACCCAGTCTGAAGGTTGGTCAATTAGGAGCCAGGGTGTTGGTCAACCAGCTTGAGGGGGCTGGGAGTGGGGGGGGGGGGGCACAACGATTGGGAAGGGGTGCAGGGTGATGAGGAGATCATTGGGAAGAGGAAGGATGATGGGGAAGGGGAGATGATTTGAGGGGTTGGGGGGTGGGGGAGAAAGAGGGAATGGGAGGTGAACTCTGGGTAGTTGGACATGCTGCGAGTTCCAGTCCAGACCCCCGGTGTCTGATGGTCTGAGCTTGCCGGAATGATAGTGACCAACCGATTATCACACCAGCTGCACCATTTCATGTGATTCCTTTGCTCCTGTTCCCAGATCAAAGAGTGGGAAGTCTGACATTCGTTTCCAGAGATAACCAGAGTCTGGTCCGAATCCGGTCTCAGTTGGCAGCAGCAGCGATGTCTACTTGGGGAAACCCTCCAAATATGGGCGCCCACATAGTTGTGACGATCCTGAATAACCCAGCCTTCTTCACTGAATGGTGAGCACGGCACCGACTCCTGTCTCCGAGCACATGTGGTCAAGGCAGAGCGAGATCTTTCCTCAGGCTGCTCTCTCCCATCGACAAACATATGGCAGCAGGAGTAGGCCATTCAGCACCTCTAATGTGACCATTCAGCTCAGTTCCCCTGTTCCCAGTTTGTCCCCATATCCCTTTGGTCCCATTTTCCCTCAGGACAACACGGTGGCTCAGTGGTTAGCACTGCTGCCTCACAACACCAGGGATCCGGGTTCCATTCCAGCCTCGGGCGACTGTCTTTGTGGGGTTTACACATTCTCCCTGTATCTTCCCTTGGGTTTCTTCTGGGTGCTCCAGTTTCCTCCCACAGCCCAAAGATGTGCAGGTTAGGGTGGATTGGCCAGGGGAAATGCAAGGTTTCAGGGACCAATTGGGATGCTCTTCAGTGGGCTGAATGACTTGCTTCCGGTCTGTTGGGATTCTAACTCAGTCTGAGTCCCGGAAAATATTCCATGTTTTACCTCAGCTGCTTTCTGCAACAGAGAATTCCACAGGTTCCCCACCTCTCTGGGTGAAGATATCCCTCCTCCTCTCAGTCTGAAATGAGCTATTCCATATCTTCAGGCTGAAGCTCCTGTTCAGGATTGTCCCCTCATCAGGAACATTCTTCCCTGTGTTTACCCTGCCCTGTCAGGTTAGACTTCTACAGGCTTCAGTGAGAATTCAAAGACAGATTGTTCTGGCCCGAGCTGATAGTGGGTCTCGATTAGTCAGACCCCAGATGAACATCTGGCTTGAGAGATCATGGGGGTTTTTGTTTTTTTTGGGTTTGAATGAGATGCTCCCTCACTGAAACACACAGGGCTGCAAGTCTGGTTTTAAACAGCAAGATATAATCTTACTGCTCAGTGGGAAATGGGAATAAAATTGAAGAAACTAATCTGTTTAAACCTAATGCAAGTAATGAATTTTGAAGCTGACAGCTGCTTCCTGGAATTTAAATATTCTCAGCTTCAAGTAACCTCTTCAGGGTTTTATCCCATCAGTTCTGGTCTGCAATTATCCCAGAACTGCTTGCTGGAACCTTTTCCCCCTTTCCTGGGGAGCACGGTTTATCCATCCATCCCCCTTCATCCAGAGGTCTCTGCAAAACTGCCCCGAAACGGAGACAAAAGCTTTCGTTTTCGAGCAATAGGTGTGCCCACCCGACTCCGAGTTTGTTCCCCTTTCAGCTGGAAAAATGGGGAAAATCTGTGCGTGCGGAGGCTGGAGGGTGGGCTGCAGCGCATAGGCTCACCAGCAGAGGGAGTGTTTCCCCAAGGTAACAGTCGGCTCTGTGTGTCTCCCTCCCGCTGTGCCTGGCCTCAGGCAGCACAGCATCAGGAACATGGCCAGGCGTTTGATGCTGACGAGGGAGAAGCTGTCGGAAGAGCTGCGCACTCTGGGAACCCCTAGGCCACTGAACTACATCAGCCGCCAGATCGGACTGTACGTATTCGCCGACTTCACAGGTCAGCTCCCGGCATGGCAAGACCCCTCAGGCGGCCGCAGTGAATGGACCTCACGGTCCGTGAGTCAGGGTCGGAGATTGGGCTGCGGATACGGTCTGGGTCCATGGTTTAGGATCACCACAGGGGAGGCAGAAATCCGACAGGGTCAGCCACCCCCCCCCCCACCCACCCCACCCCCAACCCCCAGCGATGGAAACGTACACCACAGCACCCTGTTTGCAGAAGGTGATACACAGATAATCAGAGCAGCGTGCTGTCCTTCCCCGGTGTCCCACACTGCCATGGGCCGCACGGGGTGTGTTGTGGCATTGTCACTAACCTTGTTTGGGCCTGCATTCAAATCCCAGCGCTGCACTTGGTGGCAATTTAATTCAACATAAGAAATGCTGGTCTAACAATGACCGTGTCACCATTGTCATTTCTTGTTGAAAAAAAACCCCATCTGGTTCACTAATGTCCTTTAGGGAAGGAAACTCCTTACCTGGTCTGTGCCTACATGTGACTCCAGACCCACAGCAGCGTGGCTGTCACTCCACTGCCCTCTGGATGGCCTCACCAGGGAACACCTCATCCGTTGGGTAATTTTTTTAGAAAGAACAGTCAGTTCCCAATATGCCATTTGCCCATTGATTCTGTCTTGGCATTTGACATGGTCATGGCTGATGGGACATCACTCCATCTTTGACCCAGCCCACACCTCGATCCGAAACCAACTGAGAAATAAGTGAAATCTAACAATCTCTTCCTTAAAAATACCTGAAGGCTTAAGTCTCTATCACTCTCTGGGAGAGAGATTTCGAAGGTTTACAGCCCTCCAAGCAACAAACATTCCTCTGATTCTCAGACTCGACAGCCATTCCCATAATTTCCAAGTTGTTCCCTTTGGTTGAAGACCCCCAGCTGACCCGCATTCACAGTGTCTATCCGAGAGTTCAGGAAACCAGAGCAGCATATGGTACCCTGTGTGTTTGAACCAAACTCCTTCCAGAGTTAGCTCCTGTTCTCACATCCGTGCTCACTCTGCTTTACCGGATCATTGGTACTCATGTGTCTGCTCATCACAGTAAATTCCAACAGTTTTCTTGTTACTGATATATGGCTAATGGCTCTCATGGATCCAGCTTTTCTCTCTCACTCTGTGAAACAGTGGGCTGATATTTGCTGTCTCTGTGTAGACTGAAGGTCCTGGGAGTTCATCACCTTTCAGTCCCATGAATTTCTCCGTTCCAATGCTCTGACTGATACCAACCACCTTCAACGCCTCATTCCCCTGATCACTTCGATCTCTTTGTGGGAGATTTTTTTCATCCTTCCTTCTAATGTAAAATTCAATCGTGTCGCTTCCTTCCCCTTTCCCTCTCCCCATCGTAAAATTTATGAAGCAGGGTCCAGGCCCGAAACGTCAGCTTTCCTGCTCCTCTGATGCTGCTTGGCCTGCTGTGGTCATCCAGCTCTACACCGTGTTATCTCAGATTCTTCAGCATCTGCAGTTCCTACTATCTCTGCTAAAAGTTTGTGACACTGGTTAAGATGAATGCACACAATTCAAAGCAATGTTTCTCTTTCCTGCACCTTCACAGTCTGTTTGGATCTTCTCTTTTGCGAGAGATTGTACTTCTGCTTTACTCTCCCTTTCTTACATTACTGTACCTTGGCTGTATTCTCAGAGCCTCCCAATCCTCAGGCTCACTGCCATTCCGAACAAATTTATAATTTTTTTCTTTTAATCTGATGCAATACATAATAAAAACTGAAAGAACTGCAGATGCTGTAAGTCAGCAACAAAAGCAGAAGTTGCTGGAAAAACTCAGCAAGGTCTGGCAACGTCTGTGGAGGAGAAAGCAACGTTCAGAGTTCCGGGTCCGGTGACCCTTCCCCAGGGCTGCTGAGCTTTTTCAGTTTTGGACCAAGCTGCTATACCTCTGTGATGTGGGCTTGACTGTGCTGGTGGGGGATTGGAGGGCCTTCTTGCACAATTGATCGCGGCGGACCGGCAAGGTCGGGGAAAACGGCACGTGGGATCTTGCTGTGCATCTCCCACGGCAAGGGCCGACGATTGAGCCCACCCCGGCCGCCACTTACCGTGTTCCCTTGTGCCTCCCTGACAGATTCTGAGATTGAGTATTTGAAGAAGAGGCGGCACATCCACTTGACGTCCATCGGCCAGATCAACATGAGCCTGATCAACAATCAGAACCTGCCTTATGTGGCGCGCTGTATCAACGAGGCTGTGCAAGCAGCTGGCGAACACCCCGCGTCGGCACAGGCAACTCAACCTTCTTTGCTGGCCGCTCTGCCTGTCTCCCAGATCCTTTCCCTCCAGTGAACCCGCTCTCTTCCTCAAGGGCGAGGTGCAGTCGTACAACAAAAGGGCAGGTTCAGTGCGGGGGGTAGTTTGCTGTGTAAACTTTCAGTGAATAAAACGCAGGGAGAGTGAGAGGCTCGGCTCTGCTGTGGATGTGAGGGCACGTGGGTGTATGGAGACCAGCGCGTTTGAGAGTCACGGTCAATGATGGAGGATAAGGTCGGGGGCGGGGGTGGCGGGGAGGCGCGGGGAGGCCCCAGCATTTCCAGACATCAGCCCGAACATTCTGCAACGCTCGGGGCCAGGGGAGGTTCACAATCTCAGGCACATACAGGGTCTCACAGACACACACAGACACACACAGACACACACAGACAGACAGACACACACACGCACACACACAGACACACGCACAGACACACTCAGAGACAGACACACACAGAGACACACATGCACAGACACACACACACCGACACACACACAGACACGCACAGACAGACAGACAGACAGACACACGCACAGACACACGCACAGACAAACACACAGACAGACACACACACACACACACAGACACACAAACAGACACACCAACGTACCACTGGAGGGAATGAGTGCCTGTGGCTGGAATTGTTCCTGTTCGGGGCTGCAGACATCCCATGGAGTTACAGGGATGATTGTAGTGTGGGAGAAGGTGACTGTACCCTCAGAGAGATGCTGGCTGGTTGCGATTTCCTTCTTCATTCACAGGATGAGGGCATTGCTGGCTGGGCAGCGTTTATTGCCTATCCCTAATTTCCCAGGGGGCAGTTGAGAGTCAACCACATCGCTGTGGGTCTGGAGTCATGTGTAGGCCAAACCAAGTAAGGATGGCAGTTTCCTTCCCTAAAGGATTTTTTTCCCAACAATTGACAAGTGTCATGGTCATCATTGGATACTCCATTCTGGATGTGAATGGAATTCAATTTCCAACATCTGCTGTAAAAGGATGCAACCCAGTCACCCAGCTCGTCACCAGGATCTCCGGATTCATCTTCAAGGAATAAGGCCACAAGGCAACTGCCTCCCCAGAATGTCCTGCTTCATCCCTTCCCATAATCCTGTGTCCTGCCACACTTCCGAATGCTGTTCCCAGCCGACAGCAGGTCTCAGTGTTTGACGGAGCAAATCCCACAGGATGGAGCTTTGGACAGAATAGCTGAGGCTTTTCTCCCAGTCCCTTGGCCGGACCGACATTGCTCATCTATGATAATGGGAACTGCAGATGCTGGAAAATCCAAGATAATGAAACGTGAGACTGGATGAACACAGCAGGCCCAGCAGCATCTCAGGAGCACAAAAGCTGACGTTTAGGGCCTAGACCCTTCATCAGAGAGGGGGATGGGGTGAGGGTTCTGGAATAAATAGGGAGAGAGGGGGAGGCGGACCGAAGATGGAGAGAAAAGAAGATAGGTGGAGAGGAGAGCATAGGTGGGGAGGTAGGGAGGGGATAGGTCAGTCCAGGGAAGATGGACAGGTCAAGGAGGTGGGATGAGATTGGTAGGTAGGAGATGGAGGTGCGGCTTGGGATGGGAGGAAGGGATGGGTGAGAGGAAGAACAGGTTAGGGAGGCAGAGACAGGTTGGACTGGTTTTGTGATGCAGTGGGTGGGGGGGGGGGAAGAGCTGGGCTGGTTGTGTGGTGCAGTGGGGGGAGGGAACGAACTGGGCTGGTTTTGGGATGCGGTTGGGGAAGGGGAGATTTTGAAGCTGATGAAGTCCACATTGATACCATTGGGCTGCAGGGTTCCCAAGCAGAATATGAGTTGCTGTTCCTGCAACCTTCGGGTGGCATCATTGTGGCACTGCAGGAGGCCCATGATGGACATGTCATCTAAAGAATGGGAGGGGGAGTGGAAATGGCTTGCGATTGGGAGGTGCAGTTGTTTATTGCGAACTGAGCGGAGGTGTTCTGCAAAGCGGTCCCCAAGCCTCCACTTGGTTTCCCCAATGTGGACGAAGCCACACCGAGTACAGTGGATGCAGTATACTACATTGGCAGATGTGCAGGTGAACCTCTGCTTAATGTGGAAAGTCATCTTGGGGCCCGGGATAGGGGTGAGGGAGGAGGTGTGGGGGCAAGTGTAGCACTTCCTGCAGTTGCAGGGGAAGGTGTCGGATGTGGTGGGGTTGGAGGGCAGCGTGGAGTGAACAAGGGAGTCACGGAGAGAGTGGTCTCTCCGGAAAGCAGACAGGGGTGGGGATGGAAAAATGTCTTGGGTGGTGGGGTCAGATTGTAGATGGCGGAAGTGTCGGAGGATGATGCATTGTATCCGGAGGTTGGTAGGGTGGTGTGTGAGAACGAGGGGGATCCTCTTTGGGCGGTTGTGGCGGGGGCGGGGTGTGAGGGATGTGTTGCGGGAGATGCGGTCAAAGGCGTTCTCGATCACTGTGGGGGGGAAGTTGCGTCCTTGAAGAACTTGGACATCTGGGATGTGCGGGAGTGGAATGCCTCATTGTGGGAGCAGACGCGGCAGAGGCGGAGGAATTGGGAATAGGGAATGGAATTTTTGCAGGAGGGTGGGTGGGAGGAGGTGTATACTAGGTAGCTGAGGGAGTCGGTGGGCTTGAAATGGACATCAGTTACAAGCTGGTTGCCTGAGATGGAGACTGAGAGGCCCTGGAAGGTGAGGGATGTGCTGGAGATGGCCCAGGTGAACTGAAGTTTGGGGTGGAAGGTGTTGGTGAAGTGGATGAACTGTTCAAGCTCCTCTGGGAAGCAAGAGGCGGTGCCGATACAGTCATCAATGTAATGGAGGAAGAGGTGGGGTTTGGGGCCTGTGTAAGTGCGTAAGAGGGACTGTTCCACGTAACCTACAAAGAGGCAGGCATAGCTGGGGCCCATGGCCACCCCCTTAGTCTGTAGGAAGTGGGAGGAATCGAAAGAGAAGTTGTTGAGGGTGAGAACGAGTTCAGCTAGGTGGATGAGGGTGTCAGTGGAGGGGGACTGGTCGGGCCTGCGGGACAGGAAGAAGTGGAGGGCCTTGAGGCCATCTGCATGCGGAATACAGGTGTATAGGGACTGGACATCCATGGTGAAAATGAGGTGTTGGGGGCCAGGGAATTGGAAGTCCTGGAGGAGGTGGAGGGCGTGGGTGGTGTCACGGACGTAGGTAGGGAGTTCCTGGACCAAAGGGGAGAAATTGGAGTCCAGATAGGTGGAGATGAGTTCGCTGGGGCAGGAGCAGGCTGAGACGATGGGTCGACCAGGGCAGGCAGGTTTGTGGATTTTGGGAAGGAGATAGAAACAGGCCGTGCGGGGTTGGGGAACAATGAGGTTGGAGGCTGTGGTTGGGAGGTCCCCTGAGGTGATGAGGTCATGAATGGTGTTGGAGATGATGGTTTGGTGCTCGGTTGTGGGGTCATGATCAAGAGGGCGGTAGGAGGAGGTGTCGGAGAGTTGGCGTCTGGCCTCAGCGATGTAGAGGTCAGTGCGCCATACTACCACTGCGCCTCCCTTGTCTGCAGGTTTGATGGTGAGGTTGGGGTTGGAGCGGAGGGAGCGGAGGGCTGCCCGTTCTGCAGAGGAGAGGTTGGAGTGGGTGAGCGGGGTGGAGAGGTTGAGGCGGTTAATGTCTCGACGGCAGTTGGAGATGAAGAGGTCGAGGGGAGGTCGGAGGCCTTGGGGTGGTGTCCAGGAGGAGGACTTGTGTTGGAAGCGGGTGAAGGGGTCAGTGGAGGGAGGGTTAGGCTCCTGGTTGAAGAAGTAGGCATGGAGGCGAAGGCGGCGGAAAAATTGTTCTATGTCCAACCGTGACTGGTATTCGTTCATCTGTGTCGATGGGGTGTGTGTTTTTCCTGGGAATGCTGAGCCATTGCACTCCCTGAGCTGGCTCCCTCACCACAAGGTGGCAGTACAGGGCAGCACATTCAGCTGGCAGCACAGTCACTCAGCCAGGTCCCAGGGACACTGTCCCAGTGCACAGAGGCCAGTCAGCCCATCAGGTCCCTACTGGGACACAGGCACACAGGAGAGACAGAGAGGGTGGTGCGGGTGCTGAGGGGTGAGGGGCTGCAGAGGGAGGAGAGAGGGTGGGAGTTGGGGAGGACAGGACAGAGGAGGAGGGTGTGAGGGAAGAGGGGAGGAAATGAGGGAGAGATGGGGGGGAAAGAAGAAAGAGATGGGGGAAAGAGAGAGAGATGGGGGGAGAAGGAGAGGGGAGGGCGGGGAAGATGGGGAAGAGAACATGTCAGGGTGCAGGAGAGAGCCAGCTGTCACTGGTTTAACCTGGCCACCTCAGGTTAGTGCTTGTGTGAGGTGAGGGGAAGTGTTTGGTGGGGGGTAAAATCCCTCATGGCAATCTCAGCCACAGCGTGTGGGAGCAGGGGACACATTTTCCACTCCACGCCGTTCCCCTCACTTCTGCGAGATATTAGGGCTGTCCCCTGGGTGCCTGACCCCCATCTCTCTCCCTCCAGGTTCTTTTGAGCTTTCTCGTGTTTTACATTTGCCTGTTTGAGGTGAGTGAGGGAACGGGACTCAGTAACTGAGTCTGTGACCACCCCAGAACCTGGCCCTCGGAGACCAATCTGGGCTCAGTCTGACCCTCAGTGCCCTGCCCCAGGCCTGTCCAGCTGGTAGGGGGTCCTCAAGGATCTGAGGGTCGGAGTTGGGGGGGGGGGGAGTGGAGGTTGTGGAGAGGTGGTCTCTATCCTGGGTTTGTGAGATCTCCCCTCTCCCTGCTCTGACAGTCACGAGATAAGAATATGCAAACATCGCCGCACTCCTCAGTGCACTGGCACCTCACAGAGTCTGTCTCTCTCTCTCTCTTACACACACACACTCTCTCCGGGCTCTGAGACACTCCCCTCTCCCCTACCCTCCCCCCAACCTGAGAAATACAATCTGGGAACGGCAAGGAATGTGAAGAATGTACCAGCTCCGAGGCCACAGAGATATTGCTGAGTCACCCCTGTTCCGGCAAACCGAGTGGGAGAGGGATAGAGATAGGGCGGGGTGCAGGGGAAGAGGGAGGCAGGTGGAGGTGACGGAGAGAGACACAGACGGAGGTGCACCGTGTTGTGGATACAGAGGGAGGGAGTAGAGGGGGGTGAACATAGAGGGGGAGGGAAGAGCAGATACGGGAAGGGGGGGGAAGAGCAGGAACAGGGAGGGGGGGAATGGGGGAAGAGTGGATAAAGAGTGTGGTGTAGATACGGAGAGGGGTGCGTGGGGGACCGGATTCAGCAATGGGGGAGGGGAGAGGGGGAAGCGGACACAGGGCGAAGTGGAATGGAAGAGGGCGGATATGGAGGGAGAGAATGGGGAGAGCGGATACAGCGAGGGGGGAGGAAGGAGGGAGTGGATACAGAGAGAGGAGGAACGGGGGAGCGCGGACATAAAGCGGGGTAATAGTGAGGAGCGGACATTGAGAGAGAGGGAGAATGGGGTAAGAGCGGATATAGGGTGGGGGGAGCAGACATGGAGAGAGAGTCCCCATACGGCAGCACAATAACAAGGATGGGGATTTTCCGATGAAGATCTCAGGAGATCAGATTTCCGGGGAGCATGAGGCCCTTCTGCCAGTCGGGCCAGCACTGGCTCTTTGAAGG
>NC_081393.1:3653655-3696155 GCF_030684315.1 Stegostoma tigrinum | reverse complement strand
TCTGATACAGGGACAGGTGGTTCAAGGAGGCCCATCAGCCCATCATTCCCCACCCAGTGCAATCCCTGTCTCGCTGCGACATTGAGAAAGATTCGAACCGAATGGGCGTGAAGCATCTTGTCACCTGGCAGTGAATGTCATAGGCCCGAAACGTCAGCTTTCCTGCTCCTCTGATGCTGCTTGGCCTGCTGTGTTCATCCAGCTCTACACCTTGTTATCTCAGATTCTCCAGCATCGGCAGCTGCCACTATCAGTGAATGTAATCTGCTTGGCATCTTTCAAACGTCCAGGCCTGTCGCTGTGTGTGATTTTGCGGAAAGACTTTGATCGGGTGATGGTTAAGCAAGTCCCAACAGGCCTGATTGGGATTGGTGAAGGTTTCTGGCGAGTTGGAGACCATCGGGTCACTCCATGTAAGATCAGAGGAACTGGGCTCCATCCGGGCCTGCAGTGAATCTCTGGGACAATGACCCTGCCACTAGGATGCTCACTGCAATCGCACTCAAATGGTCACTCTTTCCAAACAAACCGCAACCTCCTTCCTGCTTCTGATGAGATGCCCTTAATTGGAGACTCTCAAACGGGAACAGGAAATGCTTCCTTTTTACTGTGTGTTTTCTTCACCCGAACACTCTGCCCCACCCCCAGCAAAACCTCAGAGCAAGCCGCAATAACTGTCACAACCACAAATAACTCGGGGAGTACGCTCGCTGCTGCGGCACAGATGCACAGCAGGATCCCAACAGCTGAGGAGTAAATATCAGACCAGAAACTGGCAGGGGAGTCCCTGTTTTCCTCAAGGCTAACCTCAAGATCATCCACCCACGGTTCCAGGGGCATTTCTTTCTCGTTAATTCATGGGGCATGCTGGCCGAGCCCAGCATTTAATGCCCCGTCCTTAGTTGCCTTCTTGGACTGCTGGCAGTCCATGTTGACACACAGTGCCCCGAGGGGGAGAATTCCAGGATCTGGACCCAGTGGCAGTGAAGGAACAGTGATATATTTCCAGGATGGGGAGGGGCTCGGAGGGGAACCTGAACGGGTGGCGTTCCCATGTATCTGCTGCCCCTTGTCCCTGTGGATGGATCTTGTAGAGAGTACACACTGCTGCTCCTGAGTGTTGGTGGTGGAGGGAATGGGATGCTTGTGGGATGTGGTCAGGCTTCACATTGTTCCCAGTTGATTAGAAGCTGCTGATTCTTTTCTTTTCTTTGATTCCTGTTGTGTCATGGGCCTTCTGGGAAGCCGATGCTCCCTCTCAGGCAATGGTTGTGGTCTCTGTATCTCCAGCTGGACCTGGATCACTTTGGCCTTGGTGTCAACCATCACAGCTCACATCCGGCCCAAGCCATTGCTTTCATCAGCTCCCACAGCAAGGACAGCATCTGCTCGCAGTCCACAAACCCAGAGCTTCCATCGGCTGGCCTGTTTACAAACTCACTCTCGTTGCCTCACTCCCTGCCCACAGGCAATGCTTCACAAAATATTCCTTTCAGAATGAATCATGCCTTGTCATCTCCACAGCTAAAGACATTCTCAAGCAGCAGGCATTATCTGACTTTAGTCACATTGGGGATCTCACTGTGTGTGGATGCCCTTCTGCCCAACCTACTCATACCAGCCCTTTGAGCACACCACCCAGTTAGTCCCATTCTCCGTGAGGCCCTGGACATTTTTTTTTGCTGAAGTAGTGTCTTCAGGCATGAACGGGGTCTCTCAAGCCTGGAATGATCGGGGTCACGTACAAGGGCCCAGACTGAGAGACTGTAGCTAGCCTGCAGGATTGATAAGGGGAGGTGCCCATGGGGGCAAAGGCCCTGGGGGGATCTGTGTGAAACTGAAGCCAGTCCATGGGAACTGGGAGGGTTGGAAGCCACTAGGCCTGGGAGAGGCTGGGACAGGGCTGGTTCTGTGTTTCAATTCAGGAAGTGCCGTGCTGATCACAGGGAAGTTTCCACAGGAAGGGAGGAGGTGGGGAATATCTTGGAAGCACATCCTGGAGGCTGAGGGATTGAATGGACCTGGATAGCGAGTCCCAGCAGTAGTTCCCAGTTCCACCCACGAAGCTTCTCACAGCATATTAATTGAAGTCCCAGCCCCACGCAGACCACGTCCGTGATAAAAGTCTATTCTATAGCCTGAAAGACAGTGAAGGGATTGCAATGGAAAGGTGTGTTCAGAGGGGAATGAGGGTTAAAAGAGATGGCACAGTGCAGCATCTTTCGTGCAAGTGATGGCCGAGTGGTACTATCCCTAGGCTGTGAATCCAGAAACCCAGATCATGCTCCAGGGACCTGAGTTCAAATCCCGCCACAACAGATGGTGGAATTTGAATTCCACAAAATATCTGGAATTAAGAATCCGATGATGACCATGAATCCATTGCCGATTGACGGGGATAAACCCCATTCTGTTCAGTAGTGTCCTTTAGGGAAGGAAGCTGCCATCCTTACCTGATCTGGCCTACATGTGACTCCAGGCACACAGCAATGTGGTTGGCTCTTAACTGCCCTCTGGGCAATTAGGGATGGGCAATAAATGCTGCCTGGTCAGCGACACCCTCATCCCGTGAATAAATTAAAAAGTTACACAAAGATCTGAAGCTCAGCACAGTGTACCATTTACAAGATGCGCTGCAGGATTTCACCTTGGATCCTTAGACAGCAACTTCCAAACCCATGACCACTTCCATCTGGAAGAACAAGGGCAGCAGATACATGGGAGCGCCATCCCCTCTCAGCCATTCATTATCCTGAGTTGAGTCTCTCTCCCTCAAGCCCGAGGCGATACCTGTGCCGAGAGCTCACCACCAATGTGTGTGACTCTTCCCTGACTCCATCGCTCTCGCATGATGAGCCTGTCACAAAACAAGGCAACACCGGTGTCAGAAATCACATGAATGCTGAGCTCGAACACGGGTGCTGCAACCCACCCTGGAGGGACACCGACCAGGGGGCCGAAGAAACCTAACTCATCGTCCAGGGGCAGTAACAAATCCCCGAGAGCCCACTGGCCGGGGAACTAGACAGTGATCAGGCATTGGGCAGGGGACTGAACATGAACCGGGAGCTCCAAATGACAGAAAGCTGAACAAGTGCTCCTTTTTACTGAACAGGAACGTTGGGTTAGTTTCTCCAACTCTTGGACCAATCCTCAATACTCTTGTGGGATTCATGTCTTCTCTCACCCTCAATTCTCAACCATTGGGTATGGCCCGCATGGGTCACCAATGTCCTCCGGGGAAGGAGACCGGCCATCCTTACCCAGTCTGGTTCTACACATGACTCCAGACTCACAGCAATGTGGTTCACTCTGTACTGCCTCCCCAACCCCTGCAGCAACCTTGGCAAGGTACTCCAGGCCAGGAAAACTGAGGACGGGAAAAGCATGTTGTCCCGGCCAGTGATGCTCCCAGTTGGTTGAGACACCTCTCCATGTTGGGGGGGGGGGGGGAACAGCTTCAGAAGGCTGAGATACCAAGGTGTAGAGCTGGATGAACACAGCAGGCCAAGCAGCATCAGAGGAGCTGGAAAGCTGACGTTTCCGGTCGAGACTCTTCTTCAGAAGTCTGTACCTTGGTGACGCAGAAGATGGGAATTTTGAATGCAGCCCAGAGCCCCAAGCTACAGAAAGCCGATCGGATTTCATCAGGACTCTGGAATCAATGAGATCACTAGCCACTGAATTCCTCAGTAGGTAGCTTCAGGGCAAAAAATGCAGAGAGAGAGAAAGAGACACCTGCCCTGGAATGCAGCTCCCGTGTCACTGAAAGGTGAGGCCCAGCCCAAACTGATTCACCCTTTAACTTTCACCTCTCACAGCTTGAGGATGGGAGTCAGTGAGGGATGGGAGGGAGTCATGGGGCAGCAGAGATGGGGAGCAGGCTGGGAGCAGGAGAGGTGGGATTCTGCAGCAGGAGCAGTGATGGGATGCAAGCGCTGACTCTCTTTCTCTGCCTGACACTCCACGCAGATTCCACCAGAGTTCTCCAGCTTTCCTTCTCGCTGCATGATCAGCGTTTTGCTATCGCTCGTGCCCCTTTCACACAGAGAGCAGGCTGTCCTTTCTCCCCTGACCTTCCCCCTCCAGGGGTCACAGTCTGAGGATTCAGGGTAGACCACTTAGGATGGAGATGAGGAGACATTTCTTCACCCAAAGAGCAGGAAGCCTGTGGAATTCATTACCACAGGAAGTAGCTGGTACCAAAACATTGAATATAATTAAGAGGTGACTAGACATCGCACTTGGGGCAAATGGGATCAAAGATTATGGAGAGAAAGCAGGATTAGGCTGTGGAGTTGGATGATCAGCCATGATCATGAAGAATGGTGGAGCAGGCTCGAAGGGCTGAATGGCCTCCCTCCTGCTCCACTCATCTGTTTCTATCTATCTGCCTGATCAGTGGGGGTGGCGGATGGTTGGTTGGTGAGGAGGAGGGTGCTCCTGCCTTGCTCTGTTAGACCAGGCGCTCCCTGCAGTGTCTAATCAGTCAGGAGGTGTACTCTACCTGTTGGCACACAGTGTTTTTGTGGATGACAGGGTAACTGACCTTAAGCATTCATTGGCATAGCCTGGGCTCCACGTGACTCCAGTCCCACGGCCGGGGTGGGGGCCTGACTCACCGAAGTGGCCGAGCCAGTGGATCGAACCTGGGGCTGGAGGCTGATGGGAAGGTGGATGGTCCATTCTAGCCAATGCTCACACATTCTGGCAATGATGATGGTAAACTTTGATGTTGGTGTTTCATTTACAGAGACTGGGAGGCAGTAAGGAGCAAGGGCAGGGGTTAGTGGGCTGGGGAAGTCACGTTGTACATTTCCAGGGACACACTGGTGTTGATCCCATGTCCCGAACAGTGAACACTGTCCATCAGCGTCACACAATATCAGTACGTCTCAGAGCTGCCAACATTCCCTCTCATCCTAACCAGCGTCAGCTTACATAGAACAGAGAACTGCACAGCCCAGGAACAGGTCCTTTGGCCCGCAATGTTGCGCTGAACGTGAAGCCAAATTAAACCAATCCCTTCTGCCCACCCTTGGTCCCCATACCTCCATCCCTCGCATTTTGCTGTGCTTGTATAAATGTCCTTGAAAAGCCTCTATTGTATCTCCCCCTACCACCGTCCCCTGGCAGTGTGTTCCAGATTCCTACCAATCTCGATGTAAAAAACTCACCCCTCACATCTCCTTTAATCCTCTCCCTCTCACCTTAAATGCATATTGCCTTGTGTTAGACATTTCAGTTCTGGGAAAAAGATTCTCACCTTAAAAGCAATCCGTGAATCTCATCATTTTATAGAACATAGAACATAGAACATTACAGCACAGTACAGGCCCTTAGGCCCTCGATGTTGTGTCGACCTGTCATACCGATCTCAAGCCCATCTAACCTACACTATTCCATGTACGTCCATATGCTTATCCAATGACGACTTAAATGTACCTAGAGTTGGTGAATCTACTACCATTGCAGGCAAAGCGTTCCATTCCCTTACTACTCTCTGAGTAAAGAAACTACCTCTGACATCTGTCCTATATCTTTCACCCCTCAATTTAAAGCTATGCCCCCTCGTGCTCGCCGTCACCATCCTAGGAAAAAGGCTCTCCCTATCCACCCTATCTAACCCTCTGATTATTTTATATGTTTCTATTAAGTCACCTCTCAACCTTCTTCTCTTGAACAAAAACAGCCTCAAGTCCCTCAGCTTTTCCTCGTAAGACCTTCCCTCCAAACCAGGCAACATCCTAGTAAATCTCCTCTGCACCCTTTCCAAAGCTTCCACATCCTTCTTATAATGCGGTGACCAGAACTGTATGCAATACTCCAAGTGCGGCCGCACCAGAGTTTTGTACAGCTTCACCATAACCTCTTGGTTCCAGAACTCGATTCCTCTATTAATAAAAGCTAAAACACTATGCCTTCTTAACAGCCCTGTCAACCTGGGTGGCAACTTTCAAGGATCTGTGTACATGGATACTGAGCTCATCTGCACTACTAAGAATCTTACCATTAGCCCTGTACTTTGCCTTCCGGTTACTCCTACCAAAGTGCATCACCTCACACTTGTCTGCATTAAACTCCATTTGCCACCTCTCAGCCCAGCTCTGCAGCTTATCTATGTCTCTCTGCAAACTACAGCATCCTTCGTCACTATCCACAACTCCACCGACCTTAGTGTTGTCTGCAAATTTACTAACTCATCCTTGTACGCCCTCATCCAGGTCATTTATAAAAATGACAAACAGCAGCGGACCCAACACCGACCCTTGCGGTACCCCACTAGTAACTGGTCTCCAGGATGAGACTTCTATCAAGTCTCCACTCAGCCTGCCCCGCTCCAGAGAAAACAACCTAAGTTTTTCTCGCCTCTCCCTATAGCTCACAACCTCTAATCCAGGCAGTATCCTGGTAAAGGGGTTAAAATTGTTTCAGTGCGAGTAGGAGCTGCCGATGCTGGAGAATCTGAGATAACTAGGTGTGGAGCTGGATGAACACAGCAGGCCAAGCAGCATCAGAGGAGCAGGAAAGCTGATGTTTCGGGCGTAGACCCTGCTTCAGAATAAGAGAAAGTATCCTGGTAAACCTCTTCTGCAGCCTCTCCAAAGCCTCTACATCCTTCCTGTAATGTGGCGGCCAGAACTCAACGCCACACTCCAGTGGCTGAACCAAAGTCTTATAAAGCTGCAACATGACATGACAAAAGGGAATAAGAGCAGGAGTAGCTCATTCTACCTCCTGTCTACCCCAACATGCAACAGGATCATGGCTGATGGCACCTCTTTGGTATCAGGACCGCTTGCCCCTCAACTCCCCGATGTTTCAGAGATCAGCATCTTCTTCAGAAAGATTTATATTGATGTCGCCTCCACAGCTGTCTGGGTCAGAGGATTCCGGATCTTCACTGCCCCCTGGGACAAGAGATTTCTTTGCCCCACCCTCCTGCAAAAATTCCATCCCCTATTCCCAATTCCTCTGCCTCCGCTGCATCTGCTCCCACGATGAGGCATTCCACTCCCGCACATCCCAGATGTCCAAGTTCTTCAAGGACCGCAACTTTCCCCCCACAGTGGTCGAGAACGCCCTTGACTGCGTCTCCCGCAACACATCCCTCACACCCCGTCCCCGCCACAACTGCCCAAAGAGGATCCCCCTCATCCTCACACTCCACCCCACCAACCTCCGGATACAACGCATCATCCACCGAAACTTCCGCCATCTACAATCCGATCCCACCACCCAAGACATTTATCCATCCTTACCCTTGTCTGCCTTCCGGAGAGACCTCTCTCTCCGTGACTTTCTTGTTCACTCCACACTCCCCTCCAACCCCACTACACCCGGCACCTTCCCCTGCAACCATAGGAAGTGCTACACTTGCCCCCACACCTCCTCCCTCACCTCATCCCAGGCCCCAAGATGGCTTTCCATATTAAGCAGAGGTTCACCTGCACATCTGCCAATGTGGTAAACTGTATCCATTGTACCCGGCGTGGCTTCCTCTACATTGGGGAAACCAAGCGGAGGCTTGGGGACCGCTTTGCCGAACACCTCCGCTCGGTTCGCAATAAAAAACTGCACCTCCCAGTCGCGAACCATTTCCACTCCCCCTCCCATTCTTTAGACGACATGTCCATCGTGGGCCTCCTGCAGTGCCACAATGATGCCACCCGAAGGTTGCAGGAACAGCAACTCATATTCCGCTTGGGAACCCTGCAGCCCAATGGTATCAATGTGGACTTCACCAGCTTCAAAATTTCCCCTTCCCCCACCGCATCCCAAAACCAGCCCAGTTCGTCCCCTCCCCCCACTGAACCACACAATCAGCCCAGCTCTTCCCCGCCACCCACTGCATCCCAAAACCAGTCCAACCTGTCTCTGCCTCCCTAACCTGTTCTTCCTCTCACCCATCCCTTTCTCCCACCTCAAGCCGCACCTCCATCTCCTACCTACTAACCTCATCCCACCTCCTTGACCTGTCCATCTTCCCTGGACTCACCTATCCACTCCCTACCTCCCCACCTATCTTCTTTTCTCTCCACCTTCGGTCCGCCTCCCCCTCTCTCCCTATTTATTCCAGTTCCCTCTCCCCATCCCCCTCTCTGATGAAGGGTCTCGGCCCGAAATGTCAGCTTTTGTGCTCCTGAGATGCTGCTGGGCCTGCTGTGTTCATCCAGCCTCGCATTTTATTATCTTGGATTTTCCAGCATCTGCAGTTCCCATTATCACAGATTTCTTTGCCTCTCTGTTTTAAATGAGAGTTCCCCCTCATCCTGCTGCAGTGCCCCCTATTTCAAGACTCTCCTACTGGGTGGAAAAAATCTTACTAACATCTACCCTGTCAGAAACCCCCTCAGGATCTTACGTTTCTCTGAAGATTTCTCTGAACCCGAATGAAGAAAGGCTGAAATGAGTTAGTCCTCGCTCGAGGTCAACCCCCTTCAGCCCAGGAATCTCTCGAGTGAATCTCTTTCGAGCTGTGTCCAATGTCAGTCCGTCCCTTCTTAAACTCGGGACCTGAACTGGGCTCAAGTGGAGACTCGCCAGCACTCTGTGTCCTGTTGGACAAGGAGAGCTGGGGTCTCTCCCAGCGCCGTCGTGAAGCGAAGGCTGGAGCTTGAGGGCGCACAGCAAGATTCCACAAACATGGGTCAGTCAGTGGCACAAATATACTGCACCTGGAGAGCACGTTGGGGCGCGGTGTGTGTGTGTGTGTGTGTGTGTTGGGGGTTCTCTGAGTGTTGTATCCGGGGGCCAGGGCAAGCATGAGCAGAACAAGGGATCCCACCCTCCACCTGTTTTATTTCTGAACAGAGCACAGCTGGGAAAACAATATCAGGCGGCAGAGACGTGTGGATTTAAATAAAAAAAACTTTTATTTCACATCTCAGAAGTTTAAATAGTTTAACATAAAATTTTGAGTTTTTCTCTGGTCCTTAAATATTCAAATAAATCCCACAGATACTTCTCGATAGCTTTAAATTACATTCCGTCACTCTCAGAGAGATGGCTTCACTTCAAGACTTCCATAAATAAATTGACAAAAAAAACGAACAAGCAACAGAATCCCGAAATAATACATAACGCTTTCCTTTCCGCTGTGTGCTGGAAATTGCAGTTGAGGCAGGAATGGTGTGGTGTCCCAGGGCTCAGGCACAGCGGACGGGCTGGGAGAGGGAGATGGGCCGAGCTCCGAGGTGTCGAGCAGCTTCCTTCATACTCCTGGCCGAGGCACAAAGAGAGGTCCATTCAGATCGACAGCGCGACTGGCTAATGTCACCCCCACAGACCGGGCCCGGGCTCTTCCCGCCGGGAATGTCACCCCCACAGACCGGGCCCGGGCTCTTCCCGCCGGGGGGAATGTCACCCCCACAGACCGGGCCCGAGCTCTTCCCGCCGGGAATGTCACCCCCACAGACCGGGCCCGGGCTCTTCCCGCCGGGAATGTCACCCCCACAGACCGGGCCCGAGCTCTTCCCGCCGGGAATGTCACCCCCACAGACCGGGCCCGGGCTCTTCCCGCCGGGGGGAATGTCACCCCCACAGACCGGGCCCGAGCTCTTCCCGCCGGGAATGTCACCCCCACAGACCGCGCCCGGGCTCTTCCCGGGGGGAATGTCACCCCCACAGACCGGGCCCGGGCTCTTCCCGCCGGGAATGTCACCCCCACAGACCGCGCCCGGGCTCTTCCCGGGGGGAATGTCACCCCCACAGACCGGGCGCGGGCTCTTCCCGGGGGGAATGTCACCCCCACAGACCGGGCCCGAGCTCTTCCCGCCGGGAATGTCACCCCCACAGACCGCGCCCGGGCTCTTCCCGGGGGGAATGTCACCCCCACAGACCGGGCCCGGGCTCTTCCCGCCGGGAATGTCACCCCCACAGACCGCGCCCGGGCTCTTCCCGGGGGGAATGTCACCCCCACAGACCGGGCCCGGGCTCTTCCCGGGGGGAATGTCACCCCCACAGACCGGGCCCGGGCTCTTCCCGCCGGGAATGTCACCCCCACAGACCGGGCCCGGGCTCTTCCCGGGGGGAATGTCACCCCCACAGACCGGGCCCGGGCTCTTCCCGCCGGGAATGTCACCCCCACAGACCGGGCCCGGGCTCTTCCCGCCGGGAATGTCACCCCCACAGACCGCGCCCGGGCTCTTCCCGCCGGGAATGTCACCCCTACAGACCGCGCCCGGGCTCTTCCCGGGGGGAATGTCACCCCCACAGACCGGGCCCGGGCTCTTCCCGGGGGGAATGTCACCCCCACAGACCGGGCCCGGGCTCTTCCCGGGGGGAATGTCACCCCCACAGACCGGGCCCGGGCTCTTCCCGCCGGGAATGTCACCCCCACAGACCGCGCCCGGGCTCTTCCCGGGGGGAATGTCACCCCCACAGACCGGGCGCGGGCTCTTCCCGCCGGGAATGTCACCCCCACAGACCGGGCCCGGGCTCTTCCCGCCGGGAATGTCACCCCCACAGACCGGGTCCGGAGTGTCCCGTCGGGAATGTGACCCTGGGAGACCGGGTTGAGCTAATGTCGGAGACTTCCTGCATTTGTAAAGCACCTGTGGTGCCCTCAGGACCCTCCATCCAGCTTTCCAGCCGGTGATGTCCTCTCTGGCTCGGTGTGACTGCAATACCGGAAGCGGCAATGCACGCACAGCAAGATCCCACAGACAAGGTGCTGGCCAAGGGACAAATCTTAGTCATTTCCCCCGGTTATTTTTTTCAATAAACATTTTGGGATCTTCCCCGTCCAGCCTGGGCCAGGGTCTCAGATTCCCATCAGCGACTGTGACAGTGCAGCACTCCCACTGTACTGCACCACTGGGGCTTCACACCAATGGCTCAGGGATCCCAGCCTGACACTCCCAGGGGGACTGAGGGCTCTCACAGAGCCAGGGCTCTGAAGGGAGACAGAAATGGAGGGTCTTTGGGCTTACCTGTGTCTCCCTGTCCGCTCGGGGGCATGCTCTTCAGAAGGCCGGCCTCAGGCCTGGTCAATATCCTCCGCCACAGCTCACACTTCCTCTGTTTCTGACAGCAGCTACCAGAGATACAAAGCAGCTGACTAACTCACACCATTACCGGCCGGACCGGAGCCCAGTTCACTGCCCCCACCCCCAACAATGTGGTGCTGAATCGCTGAGGGATGTGCCAGGCTGTTTTCCAGGGCAGCCCAGGCCAGATCAGATTGCCTGCCCGGAAGGAGTTGGATGAGCATGATCTGTGCCCCTCCCCATGCCCCCCATCCACAATCTGTCCCCCTTCCCCATGCCCCTCTATCCACAATCTGTGCCCCTCCCCATACCCCCCATCCACAATCTGTCCCCCTTCCCCACACCCCTCTATCCACAATCTGTGCCCCTCCCCATGCCCCCCATCCACAATCTGTCCCCCTTCCCCATGCCCCTCTATCCACAATCTGTGCCCCTCCCCATACCCCCCATCCACAATCTGACCCCCTTCCCCACACCCATCTATCCACAATCTGTGCCCCTCCCCATGCCCCCATCCACAATCTGTCCCCCTTCCCCACACCCCTCTATCCACAATCTGTGCCCCTCCCCATGCCCCCCATCCACAATCTGTCCCCCTTCCCCATGCCCCTCTATCCACAATCTGTGCCCCTCCCCATACCCCCCATCCACAATCTGTCCCCCTTCCCCACACCCCTCTATCCACAATCTGTGCCCCTCCCCATGCCCCCCATCCACAATCTGTCCCCCTTCCCCATGCCCCTCTATCCACAATCTGTGCCCCTCCCCATGCCCCCCCACCCACAATCTGTCCCCCTTCCCCACGCCCCTCTATCCACAATCTGTCCCCCTTCCCCACGCCCCTCTATCCACATTCTGTCCCCCACTCCCCATCCCCCATCCACATTCTGTCCCCTTGCCCCCTCCACCCCCCATCCACATTCTGTGCCCCTCCCCCCCCCGTCTCCGGCCTGCGAATGGAGAACCGTACTCACTGCAGAATGACACAGGTCACCATCAGCAGAACACAGATGATGACAGATACCACCAGGAGTGTCGTAAGGGCTTGTTGTTTGTGCTGGGTCGCAACCACAGCCAGGAGATCAGCATGCTCACACCGGGAGCCTATGTAGCCAGTGTGACAGCTAGAAAACAAAACAGGTCACTTGTCAGGACGAGACCACATGCCAGGCGGCCATTCCGCCCAGCCCCACCCTTCTGGCTGTACAATGAATCGGCCCTCCTGCCTAACTTTGCAGTTTACTGGAAATAATCCTTCCCATATCCAGCGCTCTCCACATCCTTTCCAAACTTTCTAAACAGACGCTCCTACCCTTTCCCAATCGCACAATCTATCAAACCCTCTGGATCATTTGGAACAAAAATTCTCCCTCTGGCTGTCTGCCAATTCACTTGATCTCAGTATGTCCTTATCAACAGGAACTTGGTCATGTAAAATTCCATAACGGAATCTGTCCTTCAGTATCTGTTTCCCTCTCCCTCTCTTTCTCCCCCACTGCAGAATCATCCCAGTTTCTGTATGCTCTGAACACACTTGAACTCAAACCCTTCAGCAGAGTTGGGAGGGTTGGAAATTCACTGTTCGCCAGCTTCTGGAGTCAGTGCACATTCCAACCCTGTTTGGTCTGGTCCTGGTTGCTCAGTCACGAGCTGGAAGTGGGCAGGAAGACCACAATCTGTGGGTTCTCTATTTCCAAGCAGTGAAAGGGCTCAACACCAGGCTCCTGCATCCAATAGTGATAGTGTCAATGACTGAGCTCAGATACACAAAACCAGGACACACTGGCACTCTTCCCACTGATGCAAGGATGGAGAATGAGAGGGGACAGCTCACAGATAAATAGCAAAACAAGCAATGGCTACATGAGGAAACGCTCTTCTGCAAACATGGCAGTAAGGGTCTGGAATGTAGTGTCTGAGAGTGTGTGGGGGGAGGCAGGCTCACTCCAGTGGTTAGGATCTGGAATGTAGTCGCTGAGGTTGTGTCAGGGGGAGGAGGCAGGTCTTTCTGGGGCTTCTGAAGGGACATGGGTTCACAGTGTGAAGAGGTTAAGTTTTCAGGGACAGGAGCAGGAGGCAGAGAGAGAAAGAAAGAGGGAAAGGAGACAGTCTGGGCATGTAGCAGGATCTGAGCATTCTGGGAAATGAATCAGCCAGTTACTGTGCAGCTGCAGTGAGGAATTCAGAAGGAATTTCTGTATTTCTCACGAAGGAGGTGGAGTTGAGGGTGAAGAACTTTCACGGGAACAGTCCCGGGGTGTTGGGAAGAGAGTGAGCTGTTCCAGTTTGTTGACTAAATGAAGGATTTATTTTTAAAAACAGCGCAAGAGGTGAAAGTTAATTTCACTGGATCAGTTCCTGGCAGTGTGGCAGGACTGTCCTTGATGGAGATAGGGATGGCTTTCCCTGTCCTCGACAGGAGACTGGACGCATGGCCCAATTTTAGTGGAGAGATTGGTAGGGTCACTGCTGTGTACGCCCAAGGGACGGGTCAGGGGAGGCCACAATCTCAGGATTGTGGGACTTGGTGTTGTCTGTGGCTCAAGACCCTCTCCCGGCTCTCGGGCCCAAGGCATGCCCCCTTTCATTTTCGACTGGTTCAGGTTCACAGCAGCCTCGGGGGTCTGTCTACACCAGGAGCTGTCTGCCTCAGCCCTTGTGTTTGACTGAGATCTTCACCCCAAACGTGGAGAATCTTTGGAATTATCTTTCCCAATTAGTGCTCCAACCCCCAGGATAGGGACCATCCGAATCTTAGGCACTTGAGGGAACCGGGATGGGCTTATCACGTGGAAGCTGCGCCGTGACCTGGTGGGCCAGCAGGGACATTCGAGGGGCTGAATGGCCTGCCTGTTCTGCTTCTGTCAGTGATCTAATGTGGTCAAGGGGCTGAAGGGTCTTGCCTAAAGCTCTAGTCCCACTCCTGGTGATCCCAGGATTTGCCAAACTAAGCTCACTTACACACAGGCCGCCAGCGACTCCTGCACCAAAAATCGACAGGTCCCATGGAAACAAAAGTGTCTGTGAGTCGCAGGACAATCCTCGAAATGGGTCCGAACAGCAGCGGCCACCAGAGGATCTGGAGGTAGAGAACAGAGAAAGCAGTCAGTTATGTCCGCACATTTTGTACAAGGTTACCCTCAGCACCCCTCCCTCTCCACCTTTTCCCATTCGGCCTGGTCCCAAGGCTTCAGAGGCCTCTCCTCACCAGGAGCCCATCAAGGGCCTCAGAGCTAGCTGGATGAAATCCCTCTCAAGGGCTGAGGCAGACAGCTCCTGGTGTAGACAGAGCCCCGAGGCTGCTGTGAACCTGAACCAGCCGAAAATGAAAGGGGGCACACCTCGGGCCCGAGAGCCAGGAGAGGGTCTTGAGCCACAGACAGCACCAAGTCCCTGTGATTGTAGCCCACTGTGAGAGATGCCAGCACAGTGACCATTTCCAACAAGTCATAGAGCCATACAGCACAGAAACAGGCCCTTCATCCCAACCAGCCCGTGCTGGCCACAATGCCAAACTGAACTAGCTCCTAGCGAGTTTTGAGAAGATTTGTAGCTCAGGTTGAGGTGCTGGATGTGAGTTTGCTCGCTGAGCTGGAAGGTTAGTTTTCAGACATTTCATCACCATTCTAGGTAACATCATCAGTGAGCCTCCGATGAAGCGCTGGTGTTATGTCCCGCTTTCTATTTATCTGGTTAGGTTTCCTTGGGTTGGTGATGTCATTTCCTGTGTTGGTGATGTCATTTCTTGTTCTTTTTCTCAGAGGGTGGTAGATTGGCTCCAAGTCAATGTGTTTGTTGATGGAGTTCCGGTTGGAATGCCATGCTTCTAGGAATTCTCGTGCGTGTCTCTGTTTGGCTTGTCCTAGGATGGATGTGTTGTCCCAATCAAAGTGGTGTCCTTCCTCATCTGTATGTAAGGATACGAGTGATAGTGGGTCATGTTGTTTTGTGGCTCGTTGATGTTCATGTATCCTGGTGGCTAGCTTTCTGCCAGTTTGTCCAATGTAGTGTTTGTCACAGTTCTTGCAAGGTATTTTGTAGATGACATTCGTTTTATTTGTTGTCTGTATGGGGTCTTTTAAGTTCATTAGCTGCTGTTTTAGTGTGTCGGTGGGTTTGTGGGCTACCCTGATGCCAAGAGGTCCGAGTAGTCTGGCAGTGATTTCTGAAATGTCTTTGATGTAGGGGAGAGTGGTTATGGTTTCTGGGCCCGTTTTGTCTGTTTGTTTGGGTTTGTTGCTGAGAAATCGGCGGACTGTGTTCATTGGGTACCCGTTCTTTTTGAATACACTGTACAGGTGATTTTCTTCTGCTCTTCGTAGTTCCTCTGTGCTGCAGTGTGTGGTGGCTTGTTGGAATAACGTTCTGATGCAGCTTCGTTTGTGGGTGTTGGGATGGTTGCTCCTGTAGTTCAGTATTTGGTCCGTATGTGTTGTTTTCCTGTAGACGCTGGTTTGAAGTTCCCCATTGACTGTTCGCTCTAGCTAGCTCCACCTGCCTGCCCCTGGCCCTTATCCCTCCAAACCTTTCCCTTTCAGGTCCATATCCAAATGCCTTTCCAATGTTGTAACTGTGCCCACATCCATCACTTCCTCTGGGAGTTCACTCCACACGTGAACCACTCGAATGTCCCTTTTATATCTGTGTCTTCTCACCTTAAAAGTGTGCCTCCTCGTTTTGAAATCTCTTTCCCTGGGGGAGGGCAGCTGCCAATAACCCTGTCCGTCCCCCTCATGGTCTAATAAACATCTGTAAGGTCACCTCGCAGCAGCCGAAGCTCCAGTGAAAGAAGACTCAGCCTTTCCTTACCCTGCAAACTTTCCACTCCCAATCTCTCCTCACGGTTTCAGTGTATGGGATTTTGTCAGAGTGGCACTGTGCCTCACCGTGGTAACCCGCACTCAATCCTGAGCAAATGTATCTGTATTCACACCATTCAGCCGCTCCCCCCCGCCCCAGCATCCAAAGACCAACCACGTCTAACAGAGAGAATGTGCTGCCACGGGACTGTCCCAGGAACAGCGGTGGGCTGATCTCGCGGATTGAAGGCATACGTGAAGAGGTGGCCTGTGAGGCAGTAGTGAGAACTCTCCCACTCTTTGTCAGTCTGTGCACTCGCTCGCAAAGTGGGCACGGGGAGCTGGAGAAGTGTGGCGTGTTCTTCCCCACTCTGCAGCCTGCTCCCCGTAACCCTCCAAATCATCACTCATTGAAAAAAAAACATCGGCATGCCTCCTCCCTACTTTTACTGAATGTCATGGCATACGCCACACTCTGCAGCACTGAGGTCCACAGATCCTTTCAGAGCGTTACATTCTCCTCGTCTCTGCCTTAGACCGGCTGCCACTTCTCCTGGAACCTTGCCCCTCTGACCTCTCGCTCTGGTGGTCACGCCACTTCAATATTAGTCAGGCTGTCCGATCCCAGTCCAGAGCGAGCAGGCGAAGAGGGAAATCTCACAGCCGGTCCTGGAAAGTGGATCGACCGTCGCCTCTGATTGAGGGAATGAAGCCAGGTCGTACGACATGCTCAGAGGCATCCCGGGGCCTGAGCTTGGGACCAGGACCAAGCAGAGACTGAGGGAGAGAATGTGAGGGAGTGAGAGACAGAGAGAGAGTGGAGAGAGAGATGCAGTGAGAGCGTGTGTGTCAGAGAGTGAGAGTGTGTGTCTGAGTGTATGTGTGTGAGTGAGTGTGTGTGTGAGTGAGAGTGTGTGTCTGAGTGTATGTGTGAGTGAGTGTGTGTGTGTGTCTGAGTGACAGTGTGTGTCTGAGTGTATGTGTGAGTGAGTGTGTGTGTCTGAGCGAGAGTGTGTGTGTGTATGTGTGTGTGTGTGTGTGTATTTGAGTGTGTGTGTGTGTCAGAGTGAGTGTGTGTCTGAGTGTATGTGTGTGAGTGAGTGTGTGTGTCAGAGAGTGAGTGTGTGTGTGAGTGTATGTGTGTGAGTGTGTGTGTGTGAGTGAGTGTGTGTGTCAGAGAGTGAGAGTGTGTGTGTGTATGTGTGAGTGTGTGTGTGTCTGAGCGAGAGTGTGTGTGTGTATGTGTGTGTGTGTGAGTGTATGTGTGTGAGTGTGTTTGTGAGTGTATGTGTGAGTGTGTGTGTCTGAGTGAGAGTGTGTGTGTGAGTGTATGTGTGAGTGAGTGTGTGTGTCTGAGTGAGAGAGTGTGTCTGAGTGTATGTGTGAGTGTGTATGTGTATGTGTCTGAGTGAGAGTGTGTGTGAATGTGTGTGTGCGTGTGTCTGAGTGAGTGTGTGTGAGAGTGAGCGAGAGTGTGTGTCTGACTGTATGTCTGAGTGAGTGTGTGTGTGTCTGAGTAAGAGTGTGTGTGAATGTGTGTGTGTGCGTGAGTGTGTCTGAGTGAGAGAGTGTGTGTGTGTGCGTGAGTGTGTGCGTGTGTCTGAGTGAGAGAGTGTGTGTGTGTGTGTGTGTGTGTGAGAGAGAGAGAGTGAGCGAGAGTGCGCAGACCCTCAGACATTCCGGTCAGGTATCTCAACAGCACTGGCTGACAACACACGGGAAAGATGATGCCCCACGCTGAAGAACAGCCAGCACCACTTCGGGGGATGTCACCAGCTGCCACATGAGTTCCATTCCCTTCAGTTCCTTGCTGTGCTCCGGAGAGCTGCTGGAACACCAGTTCCTGTCGGAGAGAGACTGTCTCAGCTGCAGCATTGGGTGACTGGGTGCTAAAGGACGCCTCCCACATCCTGGCTCTGGTGAATGCTTTCTCAGTGCCTTGGCGAATCTGAGCGTGAACAGGATGAAAAGACCTATCAGATATCGGCGCCGACAAAGCACACACACCTGACAGCTGCAGAGCCTCGCAAAGTTACCTTGTGTCGCCTCTGCAGACTGCTGCTGTTTTGTTTCCTGTCCATTCAAGAGAATTTCTCAGGACCAGGGTGGGGGATGGATATCCTATCTGCTGCCACTTGGCTGTCGGATCCTGGGCAGAGAACACTGGCATACGCGAGCTCTGTGATCTGCTGGCACCTGGCTACACTACAAAACAGAACCGCCGATTCCCAAAGTCCCCTGAGCCTTCGGGCTGGGCTGGCTGAGCAGCGGGAAGTCGGCGTTATCTCGGAGAAACTGCACCCCCACCAAATCCGCCCCAAAATCCCAACGGGTGGCATCCCATCAGCTTACAAACTCCTCGGTGGCTTTTCACAACGTTGCGGGGATCTCCCAGAGGTGTGCTGCATGTGCTCAACGCTGAGATAACACGGGGTACAGCTGCATGAACACAGGGGCCCAAGCAGCATCAGAGGAGCAGGAAGGCTGAGGTTTCGGGCATAGACCCTTCTTCAGAAAATCTGCAAGACCCGCTCTCCCATTCGGTCAGACGGTGACTGAGCTGCTTCACCAGCCCTGCAAGATACGGACCCCACCCCCCACCACCAACCCCGGCACTACCCTTGCGGAGTGTTCGCCCCAGCTGCCCCCCGCCTGTCTGCTCGCCCTTGCCCCGCCTGGATTCCGCCAGCCCCCAGTCACGCTTGGGTCAATCCCCCGGCAGCTCCTGGCAGATGGTGCTCCCGGTCCGGCTGAGGCACCTCGCCCGCTCTCTCGGCTGGAGAAGGGCAGCTCAGTCGATTCCTCCAGGCGGCTCCTTTGATCTAAGGGTGGTGCCTGAAAACTCCGATTCCCGGAGGGTATTGGGTTCGGATTCTCGAGTTACAAAGAGCAAACCGCTCTGCAGCTGTCACCAGCTTTCCTCACCAGGGGCTGTACCCTCCCACTGCCAGGGTAGCGGGCATAGCCTCATGGCATCCTCACAGGGGCACCGTGGAGGACTGCGGACGGTGAGCACCAGCTGGTCACGGCCTCGGGGTCAGGCAGGCACCGGGAACGCGATCCGAGCAGCAGCTCTGGAGCTCTGAGAGTGTGGCGAGGGTGCAGAGCTGGCGGCTAGAGGCAACGGGCAAGATGACCAGACGGGGGAGAAGCTGGATAAATCCACAAGGAAAGGGGGTATCACGGGGGTGGGGGGGGGGCGTGGTGAAGGGACATTAAAACCAGCACAAAGTAGATGGCACGAATGGCCTAATCTTGGCACAGGCACAGTGCCCTGTTTGAATGGGCATTGGCATCGCATGATGTTGCTGACACTGGGGATCAGAGCCAGGCTGGGGGATACAGGCAGAGGGACGAGGGTGACAGCTGCTTGCCCATCAGCAACTGAATGGAGCCTGACCTGGGTCCTCCTACAACTGGCACAAGGGATGGGGCAAGATGGGGGCAATGAGAGGTCAGGAGGGTTCCAGAAGAGCCCTCTCCCCCCACACAGACTGACAGTGCGCAAGCGTGCTCTCTCGGATTTGATGTGGGGGTTTGTTCTCTGCTCGGTGAGTGACACAGGACCCGAGGTTCCCTGTGTATGAAGCTGTGCCTTCACTGCACAGGTGGACCATCTGACTCTCACTGACAAACTCACAAAGATGGTTCCAAATATATTGAGAGGCACCAGCCACAGTCTGTGTGTGTGTGTGTGTATGTGTCTGTGTGTGTGTGTGTGTCTGTGTGCATGTCTGTGTGCGTGTGTCTGTGTGTGTGTGTGTGTGTGTGTCTGTGTCTGTGTGTGTGTGAGAGTGAGTGAATGTGTGTGTGTTTGGGGGGGGTCGGTGTGTGTTTGTGTGTGTGTTTGTTTGGGGGGGTGTCTGTGCGTGTGAGTGTGTTTGTGCATGTGTGTGTGTGAGTGTGTTTGTGCATGTGTGTGAGTGACTGCATGTGTGAGAGTTTGTGTGTGTATCTGTGTGTGAGAGTGAGTGACTGTGTGTGTGTGTGTGTGTGTCTGTGTGTGTGAGTGTGCGTGACTGCATGTGTGAGACTCTGTGTTTGTGTGTGTGTGTGTGTCTTTGGGTGTGTGTTTGTGTGTGTGTGTGTCTTTGGGTGTGTGTCTGTGTGTGTGTATCTGTGTGTGTGAGAGAGTGAGTGACTATGTGTGTGTTTGGGGGGGTCAGTGTGTGTTTGTGTGTGTGTGCGTTTGTTTGGGGGGTGTCTGTGTGTGTGTGTGTGTGTGTGTGTCTGTGTGTCTGTGTGTGTGAGTGTGTGTGTGTGTGTGTGTGTGTGTGAGTGTGAGTGACTGCATGTGTGAGAGTCTGTGTGTGAGAGTGAGTGACTGTGTGTGTGAGTGTGAGTGACTGCAAGTGTGAGACTCTGTGTTTGTGTGTGTGTGTGTGTCTTTGAGTGTGTGTGTGTATGTGTGAGTGTGTGTGTGTAACGGGAGTGTGAGGGGAGGAAGAGAGAGCGGGAGAGAATTGGTGTCTCTACAATATGCCGTTCTCCCTGCTCTGGCAGCCTCTGATACTCTCTCGCAGCTCTGAGATACAGAGCAACAATTCGCTCCTCGATGTTCAGGAGAGATTGGAACCAATCAAAGCCCGCAGTCAGTTCTTAACCTCTGCTTTCTCCGTGAACCCAAACCTCTCAATGAGGCAGAAACCCAGAATGCACAGCTTCTTGGCCACACTAACTGGCAGTGGGCACTAAATGCACTGTGACTGAACCTGAAGCATTTTTTTTCCTTCTGTGTCCCAATGTCAAGAACAAAAGCCATTCCCTGTAAAAAATACTATCCAGCGGGTCCTCACTGCAGTGTTCTTTCAGAGGAAGCGTGCTGTGTTAATGTGAGGGATGCCTTGCCCCCTCGCCCAGTCGGTTCTGATTTGTAGCTGTAGCCTGTTCAGCAATGCTCAGAACCTTTTCCCTCCTTCCCGGGAGAACGAGCAGGAAGGCAGCATGTTGGAAAGCTCTTGTTTTTATTTCGGAATGTGGAAACATCTCTTTTAATCCTCAGGAGCTGCACAAATTCCGCTGCTGGGAAGATTCTGAGAGCTAAGGATTGAGGGATTAAATTGTGCGGGTCATGAGGTTGGACTTGAAACAGGTTATCTACTCGAGCCTTTTTGAGGGAGTGTCTCCATTGAACAGCCAGCCAGATATCTCTTGCAGTGGCTGGGTGTGCCCAGGATCAACACTGCCGACAAAGTCTCACAGTGAACGCAGCACTGCAGCATCGACCCCAAAGGCTTGGATTGATCACCATCTGGGGGTGGCAGGCAAGGTTCACTGACTGGGCAAGGAGGCAAGGATGGGTGGTTCAGCCAAAGTGTGACCGCTGTGGGGACGTCGCCCATCCACCCAGCGTCGCCAACTCAAGCTAATCCCGGGTCGGAAGGCCATTATCCCAGCTTCCGGTGATGCTGTGCGAGAGCTCAGGCCGGGAGGAGGAGAGGGTGGTGGCGGGGGGGTTGGGGGTAAGAGGGTCAGTGAAGGGCGCCAGCCTGACTTGGGCCAGATGGGCTGAATGGGTAACGGTGTCACGGTCTGGCACTGAGCAGCCACCCTGTCCCTCGATCCGGTCCATCCTTCAGCAGGACGTCAGTGCCCTCTGTCAGCCCCTGCACTGAGAGACCCCCACGCTCCTACCTCACTTCCCACCAGTTGCCAACATACATCCCTTAGCCATTCTCGCTGGGAAAACAGAGCCAGGAATGCGGGAGAATCATGACCAGACCTTCATGAGTGGTGGACCAGGCTGGTGCCCATGACTCGAACCCCATCTCTGTAAAGTATCTGTATCTGATCAGTGTCTACATGAGCTCCTGGAACATAACGTCTAGGCGTGGGTCAAGTTGTACTGAAAGATCCAACAGAGCACTATAACATTATCTAAGATGATAATATACCCAGATTTAACATTCACAGGATCTCCAGAGTCTGGGCTAATGTTATACTATTTGCTGGCAAACAGGAGCACACTTCCATCAGCATTCCATGCTTCAGGTAGCCTCTGTTAAGATGGAGACCGAGACTTTTACTGTGGAACAATGACAATAAGACTGGCATTTCTTCTAAAGCTAAACCGCACACGAGCTCTGAGACAGTACAATGGAGCCAAGTGGCCTCCTCCTCCTCCTGGTCAGCAGCTGGATTTATGTCAGTGAGCTGCTCTGAGAATGAAGTCCCATTTGTAACCATCTGTCTCAGACGGGACTCAGCCTGCAGGCAGTATTGACAACAGCTGTGATTCTGGGCAGAAGCGGAAGCAATGAAATGGTTTCCTGGATGGGGCAACTTGGCGTTTCATTAGAACGGAACAGTTGGAGCACGGCTGAGAGTCAGCTTGCAAAAGATTCCAGAGTGACAGCACCAGTCCCAAAATATAGAAGTGTCGATCGAAAATTTCACACTGACCCCCTCACAGGGACAGTCCTTAAAATGGCCAACTCCCAACCAACATGCTCAGCACAGCCCCCATCTCCTGGCGACACCTTTTCTTTTACACTTGCTCATCCTCGGTTTCAGACCCCCAAACTGGCCTCACCCTGTTTCCCAACAACAACAACCTCCTACATCTGTGTAGCAGGTGGTAAAACATTGCAGGGACACGAGGAAACCAAGGGGACAGACCTCATCAGGAGGTGCGAAGCCACGGGCAATTCCAGAGGTTCGGATCCAGGTGGCTGAAGGCACGGCGTCCAGTCAGAAAGGGGTGTGGATAACACCCAGGGACCTGCCAACTCACCCAGCGCCCGCCATGCCAGATTAACCTAGCACTGTGCATGGGAGCTTGCTGTGCTCTATTTGCTACACCGCAGGGTTGACTGGGCAGGGGTTGGTGGGGTTGTTCAGGTGATTGGCTGCAACATTCCGGCAAACTTCCTGAGGAAGTGAAGGCTACTACAGAAATGCAGGTCTTTCCATCTTGCACAGGCAGCAGGGCTGAGGGTAGTGGGGTGGGAGGGTGTGGTGGTCAGGGCCGGGGTTTCGGCATGGGGTGGGGTAAAGTAGTATTCTGTAGAGAGAGACGGACCATGGGCAGGCAGATGGGATTCAGCTGAGAAGGGCTGGGCCAGACACGGTGGGCCGAAGGGCCTGTTCCTGTGCTGCACTGTCCTGTCCTGTCAGTTCGTGGTGAGGACGGAGATGAAACCCAGTGAGATGATGCAATTACGATGAGATTAGGCAAGATTTAGGGAGCACAAGATGGGGAAGGAAACTGCAGGGGATGGGCACATTAGAAATGTGGAGCTTATTCAAGGAAAAGCTCCTGTGTGTCCTAGATAAGTATGTACCTGTCAGGCAGGGAGGAAGCTGTAGATTGTGGAAGCCGTGGTTTACGAAGGAGGTGGAATCTCTGGTCAAGAGGAAGAAGAAGGCTTATGTTAGGATGAGATGTGAAGGCTCAGTTAGGGCACTTGAGGGCTACGAGGTAGCCAGGAAAGACCTAAAGAGGGAGCTCAGAAGATCCAGGAGGAGACATGAGAAGTTGTTGGCGGATAGGATCAGGGTAAACCCTAAGGCTTTCTATAGGTATTTAAGGAATAAAAGAATGACGAAAGTAAGATTAGGCCCAATCAAGGATAGTAGTGGTAAGTTGTGTGTGGAGTCAGAGGAGGTAGGGAAAGCACTAAATGAATATTTTTCGACAGTATTCACTCTAGAAAACGACAATGTTGTCGAGGAGAATACTGAGATACAGGCTACTAGACTAGGTGGGATTGAGGTTCACAAGGAAGAGGTATTAGAAATCCTACAGAGGGTGAAGATAGATAAGTCCCCTGGGCCGGATGGGATTTATCCTAGGATCCTCTGGGAAGCCAGGGAGGAGATTGCCGAGCCTTTGGCATTGATCTTTAACTCGTCATTGTCTACAGGAATAGTGCCAGATGACTGGAGGATAGCAAATGTGGTTCCCCTGTTCAAGAAGGGGAGTAGAGACAACCCTGGTAATTATAGACCAGTGAGCTTTACCTCAGTTGTTGGTAAAGTGTTGGAAAAGGTTATAAGGGATAGGATTTATAATCATCTAGAAAAGGATAATTTGATTAGGGATAGTCAGCACGGTTTTGTGATGGGAAGGTCGTGCCTCACAAACCTTATTGAGTTCTTTGAGAAGGTGACCAAACAGGTAGATGAGAGTAAGCCGGTTGATGTGGTGTATATGGATTTCAGCAAGGCGTTCGATAAGGTTCCCCACAATAGGCTATTGTACAAAATGTGGAGGAATGGAATTGTGGGCGATATAGCAGTTTGGATCGGAAATTGGCTTGCTGAAAGAAGGCAGAGGGTGGTAGTTGATAGGAAACGTTCATCCTGGAGACCAGTTACTAGTGGTGTACCGCAAGGGTCGGTGTTGGGTCCACTGCTGTTTGTCATTTTTATAAATGACCTGGATGAGGGCGTAGAAGGATGGGTTAGTAAATTTTCAGACGACACTAAGGTTGGTGGAGTTGTGGAGAGTGACGAAGGATGCTGTAGGTTGCAGAGAGACACAGATAAGCTGCAGAGCTGGGCTGAGAGGTGGCAAATGGAGTTTAATGCAGACAAGTGTGAGGTGATGCACTTTGGTAGGAGTAACCGGAAGGCAAAGTACAGGGCTAATGGTAAGATTCTTAGCAGTGTAGATGAGCAGAGAGATCTCGGTGTCCATGTACACAGATACTTGAAAGTTGCCACCCAGGTTGACAGGGCTGTTAAGAAGGCATACAGTGTTTTAGCTTTTATTAATAGAGGGATCGAGTTCTGGAACCAAGAGGTTATGGTGAAGCTGTACAAAACTCTGGTGCGGCCGCACTTGTAGTATTGCGTACAGTTCTGGTCACCGCATTATAGGAAGGATGTGGAAGCTTTGGAAAGGGTGCAGAGGAGATTTACTAGGATGTTGCCTGGTTTGGAGGGAAGGTCTTACGAGGAAAGGCTGAGGGACTTGAGGCTGTTTTCATTAGAGAGAAGAAGGTTGAGAGATGACTTAATCGAAACATATAAAATAATCAGATGGTTAGATAGGGTGGATAGGGAGAGCCTTTTTCCTAGGATGGTGACGGCGAGCACGAGGGGGCATAGCTTTAAATTGAGGGGTGAAAGATATAGGACAGATGTCAGAGGTAGTTTCTTTACTCAGAGAATAGTAAGGGAATGGAACGCTTTGCCTGCAACGGTAGTAGATTCGCCAACTTTAGGTACATTTAAGTCGTGATTGGACAAGCATATGGACGTACATGGAATAGTGTAGGTTAGATGGGTTTGAGATTGGTATGACAGGTCGGCACAACATCGAGGGCCGAAGGGCCTGTACTGTGCTGTAATGTTCTATTTTCTATGAGATCAGAATGACTGGCCATCATCACCAGGTCAGAACCGGTGACCCCAAGTCACAATGACCCCTCCCCTGTCACCCCCTCTTTCACCAGTTGAAGGTGGGGCGAGGGGGAAACAGGCAGACTGACCCCTTATCCCCCCCTACTCCTGTAGCTGAGCCTGGGAATGACTCCGAGAGCTGTCTGAATTTCCAGTCGGGGGTCCCAGACAGAGTCAGAATAGACCAGTTCACCCTGGCTCAGGAGCGACTGTGTGACCTCTTTCAGACAAGGCCATAGGATCTTCTCTCTGTCACTCTGACATCAAACTTCCATCTGACTCCGTCAGTGCCTGCTCCCTTCTCCTGCCTTTCGAAGGCTGAGCTAATCTTGCTTACAATGTTTGAAGGATTTGATAAACTCGCAGAAACTATTTGCTCAGGTGAAGGTCCCCAGTCCTGAGTTCGGTTCCTCAGTCAAAAGCTGGCCAAATGCAATTAATCCCTCCCGTATTCACCCAGGAAGCTCAGTGAACATTCTGGGGACCCAGGTTCAAATCTCGCCTGAGCAGATGGTGGAATGTCAATTCAATAAATAAACAAACAATCTGGAATTACCCACTAGAAGTGCGGTTCAGTTATTGGAAAAATCCCATCTGGTTTGCTCATGTCCTTTCGGGAAGGGAACAGCCAGTTTCCCGGTCTGGTCTACATGTGGCTCCAGATAATGTGGGTCACTCAGCTGCCCGCTGTGGGGGTAACTAGGGACGGGCAGTAAATACTGGTCTAGACAGTGACTGAAATAAAATAACCCTCGTTTTCACACTATGGAACCCACGAAATAGCTGGGCACACCATGCGGCACACTTGGGAGAAGTTTGTTCATGGAGCGCTGCATCCGGCAATGTTTTATCACCGATCCTCCACAACCCAGACAGCGGTGAGCCACATTGCTGTGGGTCTGGAGTCACATGGAAGCCAGACCAGGTAGAGACGGCTGAATAGGCTGGGGCGTCAGAGGCTGAGGGGTTGACCTTGTAGAGGTTTAGACCATCGTGAGGGACATGGATAGGGTGAATAGACAAGGGTCTTTTCCCCAGGGTAGGGGGATGTCCAAAACGAGAGGGTGAGAGGGGGAAAGATTTAACAGGGACTGAAGGGGTAACTTTTTCACACAGAGGGTGGTGCGTGTATGGAATGAGCTGCCAGAGGAAGTGATGGAGGCTGGTACAGTTACAGCATTTAAAAGGCATCTGGATGGGTACATGGATAGGAAGGGTTTAGAGGGATATAGTCAAATGCTGGCAAATGGGACTAGATTCATGTAGGATAGTTGGTTAGCATGGATGAGTTGGACTGAAGGGTCTGTTTCCATGTTGCACAGCTCGTTGACTATTTCCTTCCCTGAAGGACAGTAACGAACCTGAGGACTTCACCCAACGACTGTGAACGGCTCTGTGGCCACTTGCTTTCAACTCCAGGCTTGTTGATACCAACTGGAATCCCCCAGCAACAGCAGCGTTGGGATTCGAACCCAGGTCCTGTGGGTAGGAGCTGGGGAACCTGGGTTGCTCCTGCAGTGACACAGCCCCCGCCAAACTCAAGATGAGAGTCAGGAAATGCTGGTTTGATTATGGGGACAAGGAATGGGAGCCGGAAAGCGAACCCATGAGTTTGTGGACCCTCACGGCCAATCTGAAGGACTGATGGAGTTCTTCTGTCCCCTGCTGAAGGGCAATCCCCTGCCACGTGCTGCATTACTATGAAGGTTCCAGTGAAGCAGGGACTCACTTACCAGTCAGTGTCGACGTGCTATTCTCCAGAGAGCTGCAGACTGTGACGATCAGGGCTGAGGGAGACAGAGGAGAGAGAGAGTCAGTCCAACAATGCAGCACAACTCCCCATCGGGCACACGCCTCTCATCGACAGCAATTTCATCCAACACGCTTAACAAGACTCCACAAACCACCCCCCAACGGGGGATCCAATGGCAGCCGCTTCCCCGAGGCCAGGTGACACCAACGTACCAAAGAAAAGATCCCTTTTGGCCCATCATGGCCCTGCTGTCTCCTACAGAGCTACTCAATTCGTGCCATTCCCCCACCCCATTCTGCCAACCCCTGCCATGCTCTTTCCTTCCCCGTTAACATGGCTCTCCAACTCTTCATCCATTGGATGAAGAGTTTTATGTAAACAATGCTCCCAGTGGCCTCACAAAGATTTCCCACCCTCTCCCCCTCAGCTCTGGGCCCTGTGATGTCGCGCTGAGCAGAAACCAAGTCTTCATCCCTTCTCTGGTGAATAGCTCACTATATCCTGGCCTGGTTTCCCTGTCACTCCTTTGGCCGTGTCGGCAGGCTCTCCCCAAATTCCTCGGATCCCTCCCTGCCTGGGATTGGCCAATGACCTCACTGCTGGGTTTTGGGAGACTGCCTGAGCACGGCTTCGCTGTGGGACGGTGGCTCGACATCCTGTTCTGCGAGCCCACTCCCACCCGTACACTCAACGATGGAGACCGAACCTGACTGCAGCACACGAATGATGGGCAGTGAAGGTGGGGCAGGTTGCTGTCGGAACCCCCAACAACACTCTCGCAGTGCTTGAGGCAGCTTTCGAGCACTCAGCCCTCACAATGAAAAACACAAGAACCAGCTTCCTGTCAGGCAAAGGGGATTCTGGGGCAAAGGACCACCAAGGTGAAGAAATGCCTGTCCTCCCGCACTCTCTGAGAGGCTGCCTGATCTCCTGGTGATGACCACGTACAGCTTGTGTCCCTGAGCTCACTGCGCAGCACTGCCTGTGTTTCATTCATTCGTTGCAAAGTGCTCTGGGATATTCTGTACAGATGATACTGTATCTATACATAGTCACACAGGGCAGCACCTACTGAACAATCCAGAGGGCACAACTGGTCGCACTGACAATTGAACGAGAGCGATGATCTGTGAAGCTGGCTCATAGACTCTTGCCGGAGGCAATTACATTCCTACGCAGGATCCTACTCTTTGCAAACCCAAGGATCAAAATTCACACCTCTTGACATTACCCAGGAGCACAGAATGTCTGGATTTCACATCCTGACTTTGATTGGACAAGGTGTTGTTATGGAGAAAGCAATCAGCACCCTCCCCCCTGCTGGTGTTCTTGCATTGTGTCCTGACCAGTGCAAACACAGGTGCTGTGGTAGGTTCTCTCTGTCTCTCCATCAGTCTGACTCTGTGACAGTGAGAATGGATGTCTCTCTGTGTTGATCTGCAGACAGTAAGGTACCCTGGGCTGAACAGTTTCCTTTCCGCTGAATTGCTCTACCATCCCAAAGCCACATGTGCAATTGGACACAGCCCAGGGGCATCCAGTTTCACTTTATTCCACCCTCACCCCCATCCCCTCAGGAGACAGGACATCAACATAGGGAACAGCAAGACACTGAGCCGGGAAATGCTTTCATTCTGTAGCTGCCACCTGCTCCTGCCTCCTTCACTAACCTCAGGACCTGCACCAGCTTTTGGGACCCAATGGCGATCACTTTGTCATGGCAGCAATGTGACACCCAATGTGTGCACAGCAGGATCCCACTCAGACCAATAAATGGCCTGCTGGATGAGGTGTTAAATGATGACCCCAACTCTAGGGAGAGCTACCTTGAAGAGTGGAGGTTCAAGACCTTACATCCACCTCGCGCCAGTGGCCAGGCCCCAAGCAGAGCCGGGGTGGGGGGGGTGGGGGGGGGGAGGTGGTGGTACTGTGGCTAAGGAGGATGATCAATCTCTGGATGGGAGTTTGCTGACAGAAGCCCTGAGAATGTGACCCACTGAGTCATAGAGCTGTACAGGACAGAAACAGGCCCCTCGGTCCAACTCATCCATATTGATCCACATATCCGAAATTAATCTAGTCCCCTGTGCCAGCATTTGGTCCATATCCCTCTCAACTCTTCCTATTCATGTACCCACCCAGATGCTTTTTTAAATGCTGTAATTGTACCAGCCTCCACCACTTCGTCTTGCAGCTCATTCCATACACACACCACCCTGAGAGAAAAAGTTGCCCCTTGGGCCCGTTTTGAACCTTTCCCCTCTCACCTTAAACCTATGCTGTCTAGTTTTGGACTCCTCCACCCGAGGGAAATGTCCTTGTCTATTCACCCTATCCATGCCCCTCATGACTTTATTAACTTCTATAATGTCACCCCTCAGCTTCCAACGCTCCAGAGAAAATAGCCCCAGCCTATTCAGCCTCTCCCTGTGGCTCAGACACTCCGACCCTGGCAACATCCTCGTAGTTATTTTCTGAACCTTTTCAAATTTCACAACATCCTTCTTATAGCAGGAAGATAAGAACTGTACACAGTATTCCAAAAGTGGCCGAAACAACGTCCTGTAGACCCCAACATGACCTCCCAACTCCTATAATGAAAGCACTGACCGATAAAGGCAAGCATTTCAAACCAAACACCTCCTTTGCTATCCTGTCTACCTGTGACTCCATTTTCAAGGAATGATGAACCTGCAATCCAAGGTCTCTCTGTTCAGCAACACTCCCCAGGACCTTACCATTAAGTGTATAAATCCTGCCCTGATTTGCCTTTCCAAAATGCAGCACCTCACACTGATCTAAATTAAACTCCATCTGCCACTCCTCGGCCCATTGGCCCATCTGATAAAGGTCCCGTTGTACTCTGAGGTAACCTTCTTCGCTGTCCACTACACCGCCAATTCCGGTGTCATCTACAAACTTACTAACCAAACCTCTGATGTTACCATCCAAAACATTTACATAAATGATGAAAAGCAGTGGACCCAGCACCGATCCTTGTGGCACACTGCTGGTCACAGGCCTCCAGTCTGAAAAGCAACCCTCCATCACCACCCTCTATCTCCTACCTTTGAGCTAGTTCTGTATCCAAATGGCTAGTTCTCCCTGTATTCCATGTGATGTAACCTTGCTAACCAGTCTATCATGAGGAACCTTGTGGAATGCCTTACCGAAGTCCACATAGATCACATCCACCGCTCTGCCTTCATCAATCCGCTTTGTTGTTGGTTCAAAAAACTCAATTGAGTTACTGAGACATGATTTCCCCGCACAAAGCCATGCTGACTATCCCTAATCAATCCTTGTCTTTCCAAATACATGGAAATGCTGTCCCTCAGGATTCCCTCCAACAACTTGCCCACCACCAATGTCAGGCTCACCAGTCAAAAGCTTTTCCTTACCATCTTTCTTAAATAGTGGCACAACATTAGCCAACCTCCTGTCTTCCGGTACCTCACCTGCGGCTTTCGATGATACAAGTATCTCAGCAAGGGGCCCAGCAATCACTTCCCTTAGCTTCCCACAGAGTTCTGGGGTACAACAGATCAGGGCGCAGAGATTATTTCACCTTTATGTGCTTTAAGACATCCTGCATCACCTCCTCTGTAATACGGACATTCTTCCAGTGACTCGAACTCAGCTGGGAACGGGACCCAGTGAGAACAGGTTGACAAAGACAGGGATATGGACATGTCTGAGTGAATCTTTTCCTTCGCAGAAAGCACAGGCAGGGAACGCCTGGGCTGCACAATGAATGTAAGCGATTGCAGAGACTGGTATTCCCAGGGGATTAACAGAGAGTTGAAAGCTTAACAACGAGCATTGTGTTTCACTGTGCAATGTTATAGTGGATCAAAGTGAATTTTCAATAATGCAGTAATGTCCTCCAAATGGCCAACTCAGATCCAAACTCTTTGGCTACACTTACTGACAGCTCCCTCCACCCACCCACACCCCGGGACTGCCTATTCCCCTCTCTGATTGACTCAGTTAACTGATTCAACAATTAATCCCAGCCAGCAGCTCACCTCCTGCTCGACCAACATGACAATGTCAGTGTGTATCAGCAATGAATCCATTCTGGTTTGACTGTCACTGACAAATCCATGAGGCTGATGTGACATACTGGCTGAACAACGTTTAGGGACTGAGAACACGGAAGAAACACTTGCAGAGACAGTTACAGTTTTTCAGCCTGAAAAACAGCCTCTCTTACCCCAACCCCCAGAACTCAGAGACACCATTTGTGACAGAGATTAAGCGAGATTAACAGAGGAGCTAAAGTGCTGATTTCTTTACCAAACTCAAGCTGTATACTTAAGAGGAGATTGTCCAGGGAGAAGGAAGGCAGAGGGAGCTGTGTGTGTGTGTGTGTGTGTGTGTGTGTGTGTGTGTGTGTGTGTGTGTGTGTTTGAGTGTCTGTATGTATGTCTGTGTGTGTTATCATGGAGGACTGGTTTCTGAGTCAGAGTTTCTGTTGTCGGAGGGTCAATACTGAGGGAGCGCCGCACTGTCGGAGGGTCAGTGCTGAGGGGAGCGCCGCACTGTCAGAGGGTCAGTACTGAGGGAGTGCCGCACTGTCGGAGGATCAGTGCTGAGGGAGCGCCGCACTGTCGGAGGATCAGTGCTGAGGGAGCGCCGCACTGTCGGAGGGTCAGTGCTGAGGGAGTGCCGCACTGTCAGAAGGTCAGTGCTGAGGGAGAGCCGCACTGTCGGAGATGCTGTCCCTCAGAATGACACGTGAAACTGTCCCCATGCCCTGTCTGGTTGATGTGGAGATTCCTGAGCGCCCACAGAGAGGGTGGGGGAAAATCTCTTCAGGAGCCCCTCCACCAACATCACTGAATGGGGAAAGTTTAAAAGCAAGGTTTTCCAAGGGGAACAGTCAGTCAATGTGTTCCATATCTTGGACATTGCTGTATTGACAGTGAATGTGAGGGAATGGTGGGAGGGCCGGAGGGAGACACAGTGAGAGAGCGAGAGGTGTAATTCACTTAGACAGCAAACCCATTGCTATACGCCCACGGCCTGCATCACAAGTTCAGTTCCCGATATCGAAGCCTCTGGAGATCACAGGCAGGCCGGTGACTCATGACCCCACCCAGAATCCCATTTGACTTTCTGCCCTGTCAGCGTTTCGTCTCCAACTCCTGCCATCCCTATAAAACTGGAGGAAGAACAGTGTTACTCCATCTGATCCATCTTGTTCTTCACCCAGGATTCAAGGACTCAATTCGAATGAGCAAGGGACAGGCAGGATCCCATAGGAATACCATGTCCCAGAAGCCTTCCACACCAGCATCAAACCCTCTTGCGCGTCTCCAGTTTCCCTGCCTTGGTTTGGTTGACATAAAAGAAAATGCAGAACACTTTTGAAAAATTGACTGCAACTGGACTAATATCCCTGCATATCCCTTCTTGCCCCTCTCTCTCACTGTGTGTCTGCCCCACAGGGACTACAGTGTTTGAAGATGACAGCTCACCCCCAGAATCTCCTTCCGGGGCAAACAAGCGTCGGTTCACTCATATTGTCTACCACTGACAGCTATGAGTCAATGAAAATACCCGCAACCTGCAGTGGGACGACCAGACTTTATCAGGGGGTCTTTCAGACCCTCAAACCTCCTTTGCTCATAACCTGTCACCCAACTGCTTGATCCCAAGAACCTCGGTCCCTTTTGGGTCCAAAGATCTCAAACCCTACCTTGCAGATCCTGTGGCTCTCTGGGGGATGAGTATTCCGAAGACATGCTCCTGTCTGAGTGAGGCAGTCCCTCCTCAGCTTCAGTCAGAGCTGACAGGCCTCTTGGTCTGTTGTCCTGGGATTCTACACTCAGCAGTCAGAGGGCAGTCATGTCCCAGGCTCTGTCCGGCCAAAAACCTCTCAGAAATACCTAAGAGACCACTCCCTCCTTGGAAAGCTGAGTGAACGCAGGCTCAGTCAGTTAATTTCCCCTGTTCTCAGGGAGGAATCTGCCTCAGGCAGTGAGGAGCACCCCCCCCCAACTTTGATTGACAGCTGTACTCCAGGTGGAAGTCTGATCAAAATGGGCGAGAAGGCTCTGCAAGACTGAGCTGCTTAATAAACGGGAGCTTGTGTCCCTGCACTGTGCCTGCAGGTAATTGAGAGGGGCAGCCATTGTGAGGCACCATTCAGAGCCAGTTTCAATCAACGCTGGATTGACAGAACCTGAGTCATTGACCCCTGCTGGTTGCACTGGTGATTCAGAGAGTTTGAGATCACTGGGAAAGTCCTGAGGAAACTTAGCATGTAGGTCAGGGGTTACAGAGAGGGAGGAAGACACATGGGACACTGATGAGGCTTCTTGCTCCGGACCAGTGACATCCCCAACCCATTTCGAACCACCCTCCTCCCACCACCACCACCCACCCACTCTCCTGTGAATGCTCAGCAACTGCCAGGCTGTGAGTGGACCCCATCAGCCTCCAAACAAATGGCCTGCCCTCAAAGACCACCTAAGGGTCTGCACCCAGGTCAAACCAGTGGGGAGACAGAACCCCTGTCTTTGGAGAGATGGGGATGACTTTCTGACCATCTTGTACTTGAACATATCGAAACATGAGCCTTTGGGGAAATAGGAGGCCATTTGGCTCCTCAGGCTGCTATTCAATCACGGCCAAGCTATCCCATCGCTGTTGGAACCCCACTCTCCTGTCTGCACCTCACCACACACCACCTCGGATGTGATGTCAATCCATCATCTCTCCATCAGTCCACCTTCTCCCGACTGTACAAACTGCATTTGACCTTTCTGACCCACTCCTGCCGGTAATCAATACTCCCATGGAGTGACAGAATTCCCCCACGAGGTAAATATAGCCTGCTTCAGTGGGTGAGGCAGATAGTGATCTGTTTCACTTCCTTGAACTGGAGGAGCCAGAGTAGGGAACGCTCCCCAGTGAAATGAGCTAATTGGCCTACGATGTTCACATTCTCATCCCTCACCATCACCACCCACCAACCCCCCCCCCCCCCCCCCCCCCCCCCCCCTTGCCCGGAGCCTTTCCTGTCTCGAGTCAGTCTTCCTGTCTCCGCACAAACCCTCCCAGATTTATTCTAGCAAACTGCACTCCTCCTCCAGTTCGGGCCTCTAGCTCTGGGATGGCTCCATTATTGGTGCCTCCCAGGGGCCTACTCTCTGGCATTCTGTCCCCGAACCACTCTGCCTCTTCTCTTCATTCGCTCCCTTCCGGGTGACAACCGCGGGATAACGGCGGGGGGGGGGGGGGTGGGGGGGGGGGGGGCGTGCTGTGGGCAAACAGCTCTGTAACGGCAGATCCTGGGGATGCCTGCAAATTCATGTCACCGGCCACGTGGTGGGGGTGGGGTTGGGGGGGGGGGGCGGTCAGGTGGGAGTGGGGGGCGGTCAGGGTGGGGGGGAGGTGGGGCGGAGGTGAGGGCGGTCAGGTGGGGGAGGGGGGTGAGGGGCGGTCAGGTGGGGGTGGGGGTGGGGGGGCGGTAAGGTGGGGGTGGGGGGGGGTGAGGGGCGGTCAGGTGGGAGTGGGGGGGCGGTCAGGTGGGGGGGAGGTGGGGGGGAGGTGAGGGCGGTCAGGTGGGGGTGGGGGGTGAGGGGCGGTCAGGTGGGGTGGGGGTGGGGGGGCGGTAAGGAGGGGTGGGGGTTGGGGGAGGTCGGTGGGAGGTGGGGGGCGGTCAGGTGGGGGTGGGGTGGGGGGGCGGTAAGGTGGGTGGGGGTGGGCGAGTAGGTGGGGGGGGCGTAAGGTGGGGGTGGGGAGTGTAGGGGGAGGTGGGGGAGGGGGTCAGTGGGGCGGGAGGTGGGGGGGGGTTGGTGGGGGCTGGAGGGTGGGGTGGTCAGGTGGGGGGGAGGTGGGGGTGGGGGGCAGTCAGGTGGGGGTGGGGGGGGGTGCGAGGAATGTCCCACTCATGGGAGTTAGAACTGAGCCGGCTCCGGCTGATCATCTGACATTATGTCCACAAATCAGTGCACAAGTCACCTCCCCTTGGACCCTCACACACACACATACACACACACACACACGCGCACACACACACACACACACTCACACACACACACACACACACAAACACACACATACACACACACGCACACACACACACACACGCACACACACACACACACACTCACACACGCGCACCACACACGCGCACACACACACACACACACACACATACACACACACACACACATACACACACACACACACACACACACAACGCGCGCGCGCACACACTCACACACACTCACACACACACACACAGACACACACCGCACACACACACACACTCACACACACATACAGGCACACTCACACACACACACACACACACGCACACTACTCACACACACACACACACACACGACACACACTCACACTCACACACTACACACACATACGCACACACTCATACACGCGCACACACTCACACACACACGCACACACACTCACAACACACTCTCACACACACATACACACACACACATGCACACACTCACACAACACACACGCACACACTCACACACACACATACACACACACTCACACACACACACTCACACACACATGCACATGCACACACTCACACACACACACACACTCACACACACACACACACACACGCACACACACTCACACACTTGCACACACACAACATACACTCACACCCCACACACACACACTCACACACACATACACTCACACACACACACTCACAACACACACACACACTCGCATGCACGCACACTCACGCACACACTCATGCGTACACACGCACGCACACACACTCACGCACACCTCATGCACACACATGCATGCACACACACTCATGCACACACACGCATGCACACATGCGCATGCACACACTCCACACGCACACACACTCACTTGCACACACATGCACACGCGCACACGCATGGACACACGCACGCATGCACACACACACACACTCTCTCTCTCACACACACACACATTCACACACATCGTGCACACACACACACACTCTCTCTCTCACACACACTCACACAAAACACACACACACTAAGACACAACACACTCACAGTCACACACTCACACTCACACACCTCGCACACACACAGACACACACACACATACACACAACACACTCTCACACACACACAAACACACACACATACACATACCTCAAACACACACTCACACACACACTAAGACACACACATGCAGACACACACACACAGAGTCACACACACACACAACACACTCACACACACACTCACAATCTCACACACATACACACACCTCACACGCACACTCGCATACCTCACACACACACTCACATACCTCACACACACTCACACACACACTAAGACACACACACGCAGACACACACACGCAGACACACACACACAGTCACACACTCACACACACAACACACTCACAATCTCACACACATACACACACACCTCACACACACACTCACACACACGCACCCACACTCACACACACATTCACAACACACTCACACACTCACACACATACTCACACTCACACACACACTAAGACACACACCCACGCACACACACACTCACAACACACACACTCACACAATCTCTCACACACATACACACACACACACCTCGCACACACACACACATGTGCACACTCACACAGACACATGCACACACACTTGCGCACACACACGTGCAGCACCACACACACACACCTCGCACACACACACTTACACACACATGTGCACACTCACACAGACACAACACACCTCAGACACACACTCTCTCTCTCACACACACACACTCACACACACACACACACACACACACACACACACACACACCACACACTCACAACACACACAGACACACTAAGACACAGACACACTAAGACACCACACACCCACACACACAAGGGCGCACACACTCACACACACACACACAACACACACACACACACACACACACACACACACACAAGACACACACACTCACACACTCTCTCTCACACACACACACACTAAGACACATACACACTCACACTCCTTGCACGCACACACACACACACTCACACACAGTCACATACTCAACACACACCTCATACACACACACACACCTCACATCTCTGACACCTCACAATCACACACACACTCTCACACTCACACCACCCCCACACTCACACACACATTCACACACACACTCTCACACACACACAAACACACACACATACACATACCTCAAACACACACTCACACACACACTAAGACACACACATGCAGACACACACACACAGAGTCACACACACCACACAACACACTCACAACACACACTCACAATCTCACACACATACACACAACCTCACACGCACACTCGCATACCTCACACACACACTCTCACATACCTCACACACACTCACACACACACACTAAGACACACACACGCAGACACACACACGCAGACACACACACACAGTCACACACTCTCACACACACAACACACTCACAATCTCACACACATACACACACACCTCACACACACACTCACACAGCACACGCACCCACACTCAACACACACATTCACACACACTCACACACTCACACACATACTCACACTCACACACACACTAAGACACACACCCACGCACACACACACACTCACAACACATCACACTCACACAATCTCTCACACACATAACACACACACACCTCGCACACACACACACATGGGCACAACTCACACAGACACATGCGCACACACACCGTGCACGCACACACACACACCTCGCGCACACACACTTACACACACATGTGCACACTCACACAGACACACACACACAGACACACACTCTCTCTCTCACACACACACACTCACACACCACTAAGTCACACACATGCAGACACACACACACAGAGTCCACACACACACACAACACACTCACTCACACACACTCACAATCTCACACACATACACACACCTCACACGCACACATCGCATACCTCACACACACACTCACATACCTCACACACACACTAAGACAACACACACGCAGACACACACACGCAGACACACACACACAGTCACAACACACTCACACACACAACACACTCACAATTCTCACACACATACACACAACACCTCACACACACACTCACACACACGCACCCACACTCACAACACACATTCACACACACTACTCACACACTCACACACATACTCACACTCACACACACACTAAGACACACACCCACGCACACAACACACTCACAACACACACACTCACACAATCTCTCACACACATACACACACACACCTCGCACACACACACACATGTGCACACTCACACAGACACATGCACACACACATGCGCACACTACACGTGCACGCACACACACACACCTCGCACACACACACTTACACACACATGTGCACACTCACACAGACACACACACACAGACACACACTCTCTCTCACTCACACAACACACACTCACACACACACACACACACACACACACACACACTCACACACACACAGACACACTAAGACACAGACACACTAAGACACACACACCCACACACACAAGGGGCACACACTCACACACACACACACACACACACACACACACACACACACACACACACACAAGACACACACACTCACACACTCTCTCTCACACACACACACACCTAAGACACAACACACTCACACTCCTTGCACCGGCACACACACCACACACACTCACACACAGTCACATACTCAACACACACCTCATACACACACACACACCTCACACTCTGACACCTCACAATCACACACACACTCTCTCACACACACATGCACCCACACTCACACACACATTCACACACACTCACACACTCTCTCTCACACACACACACTCACACACATACTCACACTCACACACACACTAAGACACACACCACGCACACACAAACTCACAACACACACAAACTTCACACAATCATAACACACACACTCACACAATCTCTCACACACATGCATACCACACACACCTCGCACACACACACCACCTGTGCACACTCACACAGACCACATGCACACACACATACTCACACACACGTGCATGCACACACACACACCTCGCGCACACACACTCACACACACATGTGCACACCCACACAGACACACACACACAGACCACACACTCTCTCTCTCACACACACACACACTCACACACACAGGACACCACTAAAGACACACACACACCCACACACACAAGGGCCCACACACTCACCCACACACACACACCACACACACACAAAGACACACACACTCACACACTCTCTCTCACACACAAACACACTAAGACACAACACACTCACACTCTCGCACGCGCACACCACACACACACACACTCAAACACACCTCACACACAAACACTCACACACACACACAATCACACACACACACAACCTCACACACACACACACATACACCTCACACTCTCACACACACACTCTCTCTCTCACACACACACACACTCACACACCCCACTCTCACACACACACAGACACACACACACACACACATCACACACACACTCACACACATACTCACACACGCCCACAACCCACACACACACACACTCACAACACACACACACCTCACACAACACACACGCACACACACACACCTCGCACACACTTACACATGTGCACACTCACACAGACACATGCGCACACACACACATGCATGCACACACAACCACCTCGCGCACACACACTCACACACACATGTGCACACTCACACAGACACACACTCTCTTACACACACACTCCTCACACCACACACAAGACACACTAAGACACACACACACGCACACACACACACCTCTCACACACACACACCCACACACACATGGGTGCGCGCACACACAGACACACACACACACAAGGCACACACACACTAAGACACAACACACTCACACTCCTCGCACCACACTCACACTCCTCACACACACACACTCACACACACCTCACACACACACACACACACACACACACACACACACACACACACACACACCACACACACACAGTCACACACACACACACACACACCTCACACACACACACTTACACCTCACACTCTCACACACAAACTCTCTCTCTCTCACACACACACACAGTCACACACCCACACTCACTCACACACAGACACACACACACACACAACACTCACACATATACTCACACTCTGCACACACGCACCACACACTCACAACATGCACACACACTAAGACACACACCCACACACTCACAACACACACTTCACACACACATAACACACACTCTCTCTCACACACACGCATGCACACACCTCGCACACTCACTTGTGCATATTCACACACGACACACGCACACACACATGCGTGCACACACACACACCTCGCACACACACATGTGCACACTCACACAGTCTCACACGCACACACACTCGCACACGGACACACACACATGCGCTCACTCACACACACACACACATGTGCACACACACATCACCTCACACACACACATGTGCACACCTCATCAACAGTCATCACGCACACACACACGCGCACAGACACACACACATGCGCTCACTCACACACACACACATGCGCACACTCACACACACACACCACGTGTACACTCACACGCACGCACGTGCGCAAACACCACAACACGCCGCACGCAAACACACACATGCGCACAATCACACACCCATGTGCACACTCACACAGACACACGCACACACACACACGGCACACTCACACACACATGCGCACACTCACACACACACACAAACACACGCCACACACACACACATACCTCACACACACTCACATACCTCACACACACACAACACACACACACACATACACAGACATACACACACATACACACACACTCACACACACGCACAAACTCACATACCTCACACACACTCACACACTACACACATGCACACACACACATACACAGACTCACACAAGACACACACACACACACCTCACACACACTCACATACCTCACACAGCACACATGCACACACACACAAGTGCACACACAAACACATACACAGACACAGACACACTCACACACACACACGCACACACACACGTGCACACTCACACACACATGCGCACACTCACACACACACAAAACACACGCCACACACACCTCACATACCTCACACACACTCACATACTTCACACACACACATGCACACCCACACACACATACACAGACACACACACATACACACCACACTCACACACACACACGCACACTCACACACCTACACACATGCACACACACACATACACAGACTCACACAGACACACAGACACACACACCACACCTCACACACACTCTCATGCCTCACACACATGCATGCACACACACACACAAGTGCACACACAAACACATACACAGACACACACACACACACACACACACACAGACACACACACACACGCACACACACACAGACACACACACACACACACACGCACACACACACACACACACACACACACACACAGACACACACACACACACTAAGACACAACACACTCACACTCCGTGCACGCACACACACTCACACACACTCACACACAGTCACATACTCACACACACCTCATACTCACACACACACCTCACACTCTGACACCTCACAATCACACACACACTCTCACAACACACACGCACCACACACACTCACACACACATTCACAACACACTCACCACTCTCTCTCTCACCACACACACACTCCACACATACTCACACTCACCACACACTAAGACACACATCCACGCACACACACACTCACAACACACACACTTCACACAATCATAACACACACTCACACACATGCATACACACACACCTCGCACACACACACACACATGTGCACACTCACACAGACACATGCACACACACATACACACACACACGTGCATGCACACACACACACCTCGCGCACACACACTCACACACACATGTGCACACTCACACAGACACACACACACAGACACACACTCTCTCTCTCACACACACACACACACACACTCACACACACACAGACACACTAAGACACACACACACCCACACACACAAGGGCCCACACACTCACCCACACACACACACACACACACAACACACACACACACACACACAAAGACACACACACTCACACACTCTCTCTCACACACACACACACTAAGACACAACACACTCACACTCCTCGCACGCGCACACACACACACACACACACACACACACACACTCACACCTCACACACAAACACTCACACACACACAATCACACACACACACAACCCTCACACACACACACATACACCTCACACTCTCACACACACACTCTCTCTCACACACACCACACCTCACACACACTCACATACCTCACACACACACATGCACACACACACAAGTGCACACACAAACACATACACAGACACAGACACACTCACACAGACACACGCACACACACACACGTGCACACTCACCACACACACATGCGCACACTCACACACACACAAACACACGCCACACACACACACATACCTCACACACACGACACA